>NC_046184.1:1101477-1328977 GCF_011004875.1 Balearica regulorum gibbericeps | reverse complement strand
CCTGCCCGCAGCCCAGCCTCGCCCCAGGCCTTTGGGGTCCCCAGCGCCCCGGGGTCCCCACGCTGTTGCCCCCGTTTAAGGGAGGAAAGGGGGTGCGGAGGAGGGGTCCCCAGGGAGGGGGCTTCTGCCCAGACCCCCCCCCCCGCTGCCAGTGGGTACCTGCCCGGGCGAGGAGGGGAGCCAGGGCCCAGAGCGCCACGGTGGGGCCCAGCACCATCCTGCCGGCATTCGGACCCGCCACCTGGGCGGCACCCCGAGAAGGCGGTCACGGCACCGACACCAGTGGGTCACCCCGAAAACAGCCCCCCAACGCTGAGGGAGGGGACCCCTGGGAACACCCACCCGGGGTGGGCAGGGAGCAGCGGGCAGGACAGGCAGGGCTGGGCAGGGCCAGGCAGGGCACAGCTGGGGAAGGCAGGAGCTGGGGGCTATAGGGCAGGGGCTGGGGCAGCTATGGGGCAGGGTGCGCAGTGCCTATAGGGCAGGGTCCGCAGGATCTATGGGGCAGGGGCTGGGGCAGCTATAGGGCAGGGTCCGCTGTGCCTATAGGGCAGGGTCCGCAGGATCTATGGGGCAGGGGCTGGGGCAGCTATGGGGCAGGGTCTGCAGTGCCTATGGGGCAGGGTCCGCAGGGTCTATGGGGCAGGGGCTGGGGCAGCTATGGGGCAGGGTCCGCAGGGTCTATGGGGCAGGGGCTGGGGCAGCTATGGGGCAGGGTCCGCAGGGTCTATGGGGCAGGGGCTGGGGCAGCTATGGGGCAGGGTCCGCAGGGTCTATGGGGCAGGCGCTGGGGCAGCTATGGGGCAGGGGCCGCAGGGTCTATGGGGCAGGCGCTGGGGCAGCTATGGGGCAGGGGCCGCAGGGTCTATGGGGCAGGGGCTGGGGCAGCTATGGGGCAGGGGCCGCAGGGTCTATGGGGCAGGGGCCGCAGGGTCTATGGGGCAGGGGCTGGGGCAGCAGCCGCCGTTCCGCCGCCCCCCGGGATGCTCCGGGCCCCGGCAGCGCCCCTCGCCCCCGTTACCGCCCGGGGAAGTGGGGGGGGGGGGGGAGGGCACCCCCCGCCCAGCCCCGCGCCCCTCACCGTGGCGTCCCGGCTGCCGCCCGCCCGCCGGTGCCGCGCCGAGACCCCGGGAACCGCCCTGGTGGCCACGCCCACCGGCCACGCCCCCGGCCACGCCCCCGGCCACGCCCCCGCCTCGCGCTGCGCTGGGGGCACCGGAGGGAGCGGCGGGGGCGGGGCCCGGCCAGATGTGAGTCAGTCGGCCAGATGTGCTGCTGCCAAACCCAGCTGTGCCCCATTTGTCCAGCTGTGCTCCCTCCAGCTGTGCCCCATCCATCCAGCTGTGCCCCCTCCGTCCAGCTGTGCCCCAAATCCGCCCAGCTGTGCCCCCTCCAGCTGTCCCCCCTCCATCCAGCTGTGCCCCCTCCGTCCAGCTGTGCCCCAAATCCGCCCAGCTGTGCCCCCTCCAGCTGTGCCCCCTCCGTCCAGCTGTGTCCCCTCCAGCTGTGCCCCACTTGTCCAGCTGTGCCCCATCCAGCTGTGCCCCATCCGTCCAGCTGTGCCCCCTCTGTCCAGCTGTGCCCCCTCCGTCCAGCTGTGCCCCAAATCCATCCAGCTGTGCCCCAAATCCATCCAGCTGTGCTCCATCCAGCTGTGCCCCATTTGTCCAGCTGTGCCCCCTCCATCCAGCTGTGCCCCAAATCCGTCCAGCTGTGCTCCATCCAGCTGTGCCCCATCAGTCCAGCTGTGCCCCTCCACCCAGCTGTGCCCCATCCAGCTGTGCCCCCTCCATCCAGCTGTGCCCCCTCCATCCAGCTGTGCCCCAAATCCGTCCAGCTGTGCTCCATCCAGCTGTGCCCCATCAGTCCAGCTGTGCCCCTCCACCCAGCTGTGCCCCATCCAGCTGTGCCCCCTCCATCCAGCTGTGCCCCTTCCACCCAGCTGTGCCCCCTCCATCCAGCTGTGCCCCATCCACCCAGCTGTGCCCCGTCCAGCTGTGCCCAGCTGTGCCCACCCATGGGTGCAGCCCCCCCACGCGGGGTCTCGGGGCACACACTGCGGGGGGGGGGGGGGAGGGGGGGCCCAGGACCCCCCCCAGAGCCGGGGACCCCCCCCCCCCCCGCGCTGCCCCGCAGGGGAGAAGCGCCAGCTCTTCGTTAGCGCTAACGAGGGCGACGGGGCAGGGCAGGAGGTGACGGGGTGTCCCCACGGCCCCGGGGGGGGGGGCTCGGGACTCCGTGTGACACGAGGACACGCGGGGCTGGGGGGGGGGGGGGGGGGAGCTCCCGTCTCACCCCACCGCGAAAAACCCCAAATACGTTTAAAATAGCAAAACCTGCGTAGTGCGTGCGCGGGCACCACACGCAGAGCAGACGCTTCTACCGGTTTACGTTCCCCCCCAAATATCAACAAATTCTGTCACTTCACAGCACCCAAAGGGCTGTCGGGTTATTTGTTCTGTCTTATACAAACCATGGAAGGGAATAAAAGCATCGAATAAATTAGAATAAAGTAATAGAACAGAACAAGAATTTTGTCTCTCTCTCTCTCTCCCGACCTACTACCAGTCACTACAAAATTACCACTAGGAAAGCGAATGCGTGTGCGTATATAAAATGCTACGGGTATTAGTAACTACTACTAGTAGTAGTGGCGGTAATGATACAGAGTAAGAGCAATGATGCAGATTGCTCGTAGTAATCACTCGTAGTAATCTGTCATTTCTCTATTACAGCTCACCATGCAGGAGTAAAGCACGAGCAGGAGTTACTACAAACTTACTACCAGAAAAGTAAATATAGAAGGAACATCGCCGGCTAGTCCACGTTACCGCAGGTGAAGCAACCAGGGCACGTAGGATTAACGACTCCCATGGACGCATCTAACGCTGCGTTGAATTTTGAGGTGCCACCACCATTTTGAGGTGCCATCATCGTTTTGGGGTGTCTCTGCCGTTTTGGGGTGTCACCACCTTTTTGAGATGCTGGCTTCCGCTCTCCCAGCTGGCCGGTTCGTTGTCACGGTGTCTCTGCTCTGTCCTCGTCAAGGATGTGCCCGGCTCCTGGTTGTGTTGGTTGAGGATGCTCCAGGTGCCCAGGCCAGCGGGAATCCTCCTCGGATGGTGGTTTTCCATGGGTCGCCTTTACGGCAGCTCCAACAC
The DNA here is from genome assembly GCF_011004875.1 of Balearica regulorum gibbericeps. NCBI lineage: Eukaryota > Metazoa > Chordata > Aves > Gruiformes > Gruidae > Balearica > Balearica regulorum. The sequence goes on along the minus strand of NC_046184.1, from coordinate 1,325,816 downwards.
TCCATCCCTCGGTCTACAGGTGCTCGAGGGCCACCAGGAGTGAGACCACAGCGTCCATGTGGGTCACCAGGAGTGAGACCACGGTGTCCATGTGGGTCACCAGGAGTGAGACCACAGCATCCATGTGGGTCACCAGGAGTGAGACCACAGCATCCATGTGGGTCACCAGAACTGAGACCACAGCGTCCATGGGGTCACCAGAACTGAGACCACAGCGTCCATGTGGGTCACCAGGAGTGAGACCACAGCGTCCATGTGGGTCACCAGGAGTGAGACCACAGCGTCCATGGGGTCACCAGGAGTGAGATCACGGTGTCCTTTGGGTCACCAGGACAGAGACCACACCATCCCTCTGGCCTCCTGATGCTTGAAGTGGAGGAGACCTGTCCACATCATGCCCAATGCTGTTGTGACTGCTGAGGGTCGTTAATTTTCGTTAATTAAGACACGAGGGTACCGCCCCCATCACTATAAGAGCGATCCGATACAAGCCGTACCCCGAGCCCCACCACGCCAACAGCTAGAAGGAGACTTCACGTCACTAAACCACGCCGTGCCCGTGCTCCCAGGTCTGGTGGCCAACACCGTGGCCGCGTGTCAACTGGTGTCAGCGGCAGCCCCCGAGCGGGGATGGCTCCTGGTGACGGGTACAGACCGGCCGCTGAGTGGCGTTTACGTGGTGTTCGATTCGGTCAGATTCGTTAGCGGAAAACCAAGGAGTGGTGTTGATTAGCACGCAAACATCTCCAGGTTGGAAGAGAGTCTCTGCGCTTGTCACGTACAAGGTGATGGTTGTGCTGGAAGTTAAATCTTAAATTTTGGGATTGAAACAGAGAGGGATCAAGAAGCGCCGTGGTGCAGGCACCTGCCCACCATGGGGAAGGATCTGGTAGGCCTTGGTGCCACCAAGCCAGCGTCACCCAGGTGTTGAAGATGGTGGGCCACCAGCTTTGCTTGGAGTCGTCACAGTGTTGGCCAAGCCAATGCCGTGGGTTGGAAGAGCGATTGAATGTCGTTAAGGACGTAACTGGAATGACCGAAAGGGGTTGTGATCTCTACAGGCAGATACGTCTTCTGGGCCACGCCTGTCCCAATCATCGTTAGTGCTCAGCCAACCGTTACTCCGTAAACTGGGGAAAATTAGGGCCGATTGAATTATCGTACCTTTGGCAATTTGTAATCAACGCCCCGTGTCAGATGCCGGAGTGGCAGATTACCAGAAATATCATCATTTGTAATTGGGGGGTAATTATCAGAGGTCCATGAGGTGTCCAGGTGAGGATCATCAGGAGCTGGTGCTCGTTTGTCCCATTTACGTTGGGTGTGATTGCAACGCCGAGTGTAATTACCAGGGCTCCTCTCCCCCGCCCAGGCTGAATTTGTGCCCTGGGGCATCCTAACGTTTCCAAAGGCCGCAGGGGATGATTTGGGGTGCTGGGCAGTAATTACCCCAAACGAGGTTGATACCGGGATGCTTTGGGGGCAGGTTCTGCTGACCCGCGTTCGACATCTAACGGTGGTGAAGCAACCCAACGACCCGATTCGTTAGCCACCAGAGAAATCGCGTTCGTAAATTGAATGATGCGAGTGCCGGCCCATCTCTGGGAGAAGGGAACGAGCATTATTGTCGTTACTAGACGTGACCTAATCATTACACAGTAACGATGACGAGAGGGAAAGGAAATTAAAGGCGTTTTCCCCCCAAAGCCCTGCTTAGCCTGGTGCTCCTGGTTGCCCACACGTTGGGTTTGACTCCGGGCTCATTGCCAAACAAGCGATGGGGGTGAGGAATAAGGGCGGACCAAGGATCCAGGGAAGACGCGAGATGTTCCTTTCCCTGATGGTTGACCACCTTCCACGTGGAGCTTCAAAGAGGTGTTTGGAAGGAGAACGGTCTTATTGCAGATGATTAACCCAGACAGTTCGTCCAACAGACAACTGATGATCATCATCTATACTCGAAGTTGAGGTCACGCCATGGTTGCCATCAAAAGCTTTCCAGATTGGACAATGAAGACCAGCCACAGTCTACCAGTTGCCTGCAGCAGTGACCACACCATCAAGGTGACGTTGCCACCTGTGATACGGGCAGGAGCTGGTCGAGGTTTGGGACTTACTGGCCTGAGCGCCAAGTCGTGGTTGAGTTTTAAGAAGCTCATTCAGGAAAACCATCGGGCTGGGGATGATGAGGGATGTGGAAGATCCACCAAATTCCTTGAGCTTCAGTCCATCTCCGTACATCGTTATTTTTGAGTGGGATCCATTGTCTGCTGGTGTGCAAACGATGGGCCTGATCTCAACGTGACGGATTTCACAGGAGCTCGAGGGCGTGGGTGGCCCATACCTAAACCACCGCCAATCTCTAGCCCCGTTAAAGTCCATTCCCATTTCTCGGGAGCATATTTTATAAAATTGACTTGCCACGAGGACCACAAGTATCTCCCATCCCTCAGGCTGTCCTAGGCGGGCACGTAGGCAGCCCACCATCACGCCATTGGAGGTGGGGAGGGTGAGTGCGTTGCGTGGGAGATCAACATCAAAGCTTTCGAGGTCCTTCGGACAAGGGATCTGCTCGGTGATTCCACCTGGATCCCCGATCCGTGCCCTAGACCTGCGTCATCAGACTAAGCCTTCGTGTCCCAGGTGGCCCCTTGGCCCAGTCACGGTGTGCCATGAGTATCTTCTGGGTTGCGCTGGGCTGTGGGACTCCCTGGGGAGCAGGAGCGGACTCTCCCCATCTTCCAAGGATGGGGAACGGGGTGCCTATTTTGAGGGTGCATCTCCAGCAATGGGTCCGGTAGCCAACAGGGAAGGAGCCAGTAGAAGTTCATCCCATGGTGACCACCACAACGGGGAACCTTGCCACCTCGAGGTTGACCCAAACCATACGGAAACTCATTGGGCTTTCTTGGGAGCTCGTTGCCGAAATCCCTGTTGGCATCGCCCTTCTGCGAGTCCCCTACCTGGGCTGAAGGGATCTCCATGAATCTTTGGGCCGTGGCCTGGGAGTTGCAGGAGCTCCTTCTCATCGAAGGGTTGACCTCTGCTTGGGTTGAGGTGTGGGAGGGAATACGTCACCTGCCACAAAATCAAACCGTTTGGTTGGGTTTCAAGGGATGAAGGCCCTCCTCCCTTCCTGACGGGCTGGGCTGTGGTTACACCTTCTGCAGACCTTATCGGAGGAACCTCCTCCCGTTAAAATGCCGTCTAGACGTTGCTACACCATCACCGCCCCGGTTCCAGTGGGATTTGTTGGGTTTACGGACAGGGGAGTTACGCGGGGAATGAGTTTGCTGGGTAACACCCCACCGTCCTCCATCCTACGGGCAGGGGGGCTCCGGGGCCGACATGACCTCACGTGCGTGCGTCACTTTTGGGCACGGCCTGTGACAGAAAGGCGGCAGATTTTACGGTATCCACGCTGGATATATACGTGGATTATACAATAACCGGCACGTATCCCGTACGGCCTGTCCCAAACCCTGTTTCTCCAGGAGACCCCACGGACGGCTCCGGTTTGGGTCTCGTTCTGAGCCGTCGGGGTCTTTTTTGGGCCAGACCCCTCAGTTTTACCAGCGGGGGCCCCGGTCTCACCCCCAGAGTTGGTATTTGTACCAAATTCGTACCAAATTTGGGGTTGGATCAGCCCTGCGGCCGTGTTCGGAGCCGGAGTGCGGGACCGGAGGAGCGCGGCTCGTGGTGGGTCCCCGATGGGATATTGGGGTCTGGATGTGACCCCCTCCCATCGACGCAGCCGGCCGGGGCAGAGGAGGGAGCAGGAGAAGGAGCAGCACCCCCCGTCCGGGGCGTCTCGCAGGGCAGCGGGGTAAAGCGGAGCCGAAGCCCCTTCCCCCGGGGCTCGGGGTCGCATCCTGCCCGCGGCGTGAAGGCAGGGAGCGGGGCAGGGAGAAGCCCCGGGTGCTGTGCCGCTGCCCCGCAGGTTCGCTGCTCCTCCCAGTACCAGAGAGGGGTCAAAAAAAGGTCCGGATTAACCCAAAGGGACCCCGGCCGGTGGAATATCCCGGTGTTCCGGCCGTGGAAGGTGCCGGAGCTCTGCGCACGGGTGGGAGAGATCGCGCTCAGCACCACCCGAGCATCCTGCCACGCTCCTGTCTTCTTCCACGGGGTCCGTCCCACCCCCAGGTCTCGTTATCTCCCCCCAGTTTGTGGTGGGCCGAGGGCTCCGGGGGGTAAATCCCGTGGGGCGGCCCCTCTCCGAAATAACAAAACCCCCAGAAGGCTCCGTGGGGCTGCGGGCGTGGAACGCAGGATGGTGCTGAGCTATCCCATGGGATGGGGGGACACGGGGACCCCAGGGGCCGGAACGGAGGTGGGAAGGGGGAGTGGGATTGGGGAGCGGGGGGAATAACGGGGGCACGCTGGGCCGGGGTAAGGGAATGGGGCGATGGGACCCCCGTGGGGTGGGGTGGGGGGACTGGGGGGGCGATGGGACACCAGTGGGGTGGGGGGACTGGGGGGGCAAGGGGACCCCCATGGGGTGGGGTGGGGGGACTGGGGGGGCGATGGGACACCAGTGGGGTGGGTGGGGGGACTGGGGGGGTGATGGAACCCCCATGGGGTGGGGTGGGGGGACTGGGGGGGCGATGGGACACCAGTGGGGTGGGTGGGGGGACTGGGGGGGTGATGGAACCCCCATGGGGTGGGGTGGGGGGACTGGGGGGGTGATGGGACACCAGTGAGGATGGGCCTGTGGGGGTGATGGGACCCCCGTGGGGTGGGGTGGGGGGACTGGGGGGGCAAGGGGACCCCCATGGGGTGGAGTGGTGGAACTGGGGGGGGGAACGGGACCCCCGTGGGGTGGTGGAACTGGGGGGGCGATGGGACACCAGTGGGGTGGGGGGACTGGGGGGGCGATGGGACCCCCGTGGCGTGGGGGGACTGGGGGGGCGATGGGACCCCCATGGGGTGGGGTGGTGGGATCCCAGTGGGGATGGGCCTGTGGGACTGGGGGTGATGGGACCCCCGTGGGGTGGGGGGAGCCGGTGGGACCGGGGGGGCAACGGGACCCCCGTGGGGATGGGCCTGTGGGACCGGGGGGGGGTGATGGACCCCAGTGCGGGTGGCGGTGGCACCGGGGGGGGCCCATGATGAGACCCCCGTGGGCCGGGCCGGTGGCACCGGGGCGGGGGGGCGATGCGGACCGGGGTGACTGGTCCCAGCACGCCCAGGGCACCAGGACCGGGGCGGACGGTTACCGGGCCCGGGGGGGTGTGGCGGCCCCCCCCGGCCGGGCTACCGGACCAGCTGAGGGCGATGGGCCCGGGGGGGGGGGGCTCGGGGGGGCCCGGGGGGGCCCGGGGGCTCCTTCCCGCCGCGGCGGGCGCGTCCCTTCCGCGTGGGGCCGGGCACACCCGGGCCGCTTTGCCCGTCGCACCCCCGGAAACCCCAGCGGAACCGTTCCGGGCGGGATTAGCGACACCGTTTGAAACCAAGCGAGAGGTCGTTGGGCCGAACCGAACCGAACCGAAGCGAGCCGGTTTAAAGCGGAGCCAGTGCGGAACGAAACGTGAGCGGGACGGAACGGGAGGAGTCGGAAAGGAAAGAAGAGGAACGGAAGGAAGCGGAACGCGCGTGTCGGTGGCCGCGTGTTTCCGGGGGGGACCCGCCGTGAGGTTGCACCAACCCGTCCCGGTACCGGAGCGCGCAGGGCGAGGAGATGGCGGCGGGCGGCAGCGGCGGGCGGCGCTGAGGGGGCGGCGGCGGAGCGGCCATGGAGGGCGGCGGGGGCAAACCCAGCCTGCAGGTGGTTTATCAAGCCGTGCAGGCGCTTTACCACGACCCCGATCCCAGCGGCAAGGAACGGGCGAGCTGCTGGCTGGGCGAGCTCCAGCGATCGGTGAGGCCTGATGGGGAACGGGGCGATGGAACGGGACGGGATGGGGGGGGGGGGGGGCGGCGGCCGCCGCCTTCGGGCCCGCCGTAGGCCGGGTGACTCTCCTCCGCCCTACCCCTCCCCCGGAGTCCGGCCGCGCCTCCTCGGTACCCGGTACCCGGCGGGGAGGCCCAGCTCCGCCGCGGGCCGCTCCCCGGGGCTCCATCCGGAGCGGGGCAGGGGGGTGCTGAGGTAACGCCGCCCTCCCAGCGGCTTTGGGGAGCCCCGGGCCCGGCCTTTGTCAGCTCCCTCCGCGGTTTTTCTTTTTTTAATAACAGGAAAGACGGGCTGACGTGTTTGGCACAGCCCTCGCGGCGGCTGGGAAGGAGGAAGCGACTCCGGGAGGTGTTGGGGGGAAAAAATTTGGGGCTCACCCCGACCTTCTCCTGCCGCCCGAGGTGAGGGAGCCGGAGGGGAGGCATCGCCCTCCCGGCCCGGTGCCCGCGGGAGAGGCCGAAGGCGTCGGAGGGGATCGGTGACGGAGCCGAAGCTCCGTTCCCCCTCTCCGGAGGCTGTGAGCCACGGATGGCGAGCTCCTTCCCCCCAGACTTGAGCTGTAAGACTAAATTTGGGGGGCAGTGGGTGTTTTCTGGCCTCACACTGTCTTGGTGGAAACGGGTTTGTTCCCTCTCGGTGGTGGGGCTGGGGTGACTTCGTTTTCTCTCCTCCCCAAGGCCCGTCGTTTCTTCTCGTCTTTTCTACCGGTGCCCTTTGTGGCACCGTGGTACGCGCTTTCCCTCCTCTGCTCTTCCCCCAAAATCTTTGGGGGTCACCGATGCTCTCCTAGGAGAAGCCCAATTAATTTTATCTCGCGTGCCGTGACTTCTGGAGGACGAAGTCTCCCGTCCCCCCTCACCGCTCTGGTTATCTCCAAGCCTGAATCCTGCGGAGGAGCCGAGAGTTCCCCCGCTCGGCTCCCTCAGCGCCCTCCCGACCTCCGTCAGCTTCCCACTGGCTGGTAAATCTTTAGACCATTTGTTACCACAAACTCATATTACTTCCCCCTTTTTTTTTCCCCCTCAATTTATTTGAGTACGCCGCGCCAAGTTACATCCCCGATTACCCCGAGAGTTCGCAGCAGCGTTTCTTTCCGCAGCTCTCCCGCTAAGCGAGGAAAAGCCCATCAGTCGTGCGCGTGTGTATTTAGACAGCCACCTTCCTCGTTTGCCCCCCTGGGACGGGGACCTCACCCTTTAAAAAACACCTTGGGGAGAATTTGGGTTCCGCGACGGGGCTCAACGCCGATTGGCGGCGGGTCTGAGCCCGCGGCGGTTCTTTGGCGGGTCTGAGCGCCGCCGGCTGCGGTTGTGCCCGTATGAAGATCTCGTTTCAGTCAAAAGACGAGGCTGATTATTTCAGGGATGATTCCTGTTCCAGAAACAGCCCCAAACCTGCGGTGACAGCAGCGGACGCTCGGGGTTTGCTGGGTGAGGCCCCCCCGCGAGGCCAGGAACAGTCCCAGGACTCCGCTTCTGTGCTGTATTAGAGGAGTTAACGATGCCGTAATTAACGCGGGGTAGATAATCATTTTGTAACGTACTTAGAGGAGTTTCTGGTCAGCCTTTGGGGCAGAGTGGAGAATCGGGGGTGGGTGAGGGATGCGGCAGGATGAAGAAGATGGATTTCCCCCGAACGGGAGGCCGAAGGTGGTTCCTCTGCGTTAGAGCTCTGCGGGCTGCGCTCTGGCTGCCCACGCTTGGTACAAACTACCCCGTGGAAAGGAGACCTTGAAGGATTTCGGGCTTATTTTTATTTTTTTAATACCCCGACCACCCGTAAGGCTGGGATCTCTCTGCCTGCGCAGAGCCGTGGGGTTTGTTTTGCTGCGCTGTGCTTTCTGTGGGCTCTTATCTGTGTCGCCCAGGTTGTTTTTAATATAAACCACAGATGCCCTGACGTGGCTTTAGCCTTTGTGTTTCTCCGAGGCGTCTCTGCGCTGCTCCCCTCGGCTGGCTCTGGCTGTCGCAGGGTCTCCCGTGGCTGAGCAGAGAGTTTCTCTGCGCGGCTCCTTTTGTCCGGCCGTGCAGATAAGTGCGAGTGAAGCACCTCAGCTCTCGTACCAGAAAACAAAGGGGATCCCTTTGCTTTTCAGGGAGGAATCTCTCTCTCCTATCTCTTCTCAAGAGAAACGCCTTCAGAAATCCCCTTCCAGCTCTGCGCTGGCTCTGTTGTACTTGCAAGGGTGTTTTAAATGTGAGCGGCGAGCTAGCTCGCCTCCAGCTTAACAGCATTTCTACTTCTCGCTTTTGATTTGTGCTTATTTAGCCTGATCCTTCCACAGATTTATTTACCGGGTCTAAGGATTCATTCCGGTTATTTTCCAGACCTTTGGGTGCTCTGGGTGCGCAGCCTGATTTCATTCAGCGTGTTCAGCTTATTTAAACTACCCTTTACTGAGTTTAATTCAAATTTCAGGCGCAAAACGGAGGAAGGGGAGCGCTTTTGATAGCATTAACATCATAACAGATAACAAACGTGACTTGCCCAAGGCCTGGGGGCTATCCAGCTCTGCTCGTTATCCGTACGGGAAGATAAGGAGTGCTCAGAGAGGTGATGTTGGTTAAGGAGGCAGCCCGGATCACCCCCGTGGTGTTGGCGTGCGTGGTTTTAACCCCGTGGAAGGCAGCGTGGGCTGCCCCGGCCGTGGTGCAACTGCCTGGGACCGCAGATAATATTCTGCTGCTTCTTGTAGCAGCTTCTGCCTGCAGGGATGAGGTTGTCCGATACCTGTGCTTAAATGGAAACTTGTGATAAAAGTGTTGCGTGTAATCGAGGGTATAAAGCTGCAGGTAGCTGATGGCTGAGGTCTCGTTTAACATTTTTTTTTTTTTTATAAAGAAGAAGATAACAGAAGCTTCGGCTGCTTCTTTATGAGACGGGGTGGGGGAATTGTGCTTAACGAGCAGCGCTAGCTCAGTGCTCGGCGTGGCGTGGTGCGGCAGGATTAGCGCTGCCTGCGGCAAAGCAGAGTTCAAAAGCAGGAAACTCCTCTTGCACGTGTTGTGGAACACGGTAAGAGGATTCGGGACACGCCACTGAGACGTTCTGCTGATCGATGGTCGTGGGACGTTCGCTGGAGCCAGTGCCTGGAAGGTACGTTGGAAAAGAAAGGTCTTTCTGCTTGGTATTTTTTTTGTGCGGAGAGACTAAACTTAGATGTTTAAGTAGCTGCATTCCTCTGTTCCCGTGAAGGCAAACATAAATCGCAGCCTTAGCTGCAGCGGGAGCCGGCCAGCTCGCTTTCAGGTTGAAAGGCTGTTCCTGAAATTAAGATCTTTCCTCCTAATACAACTCGTTAGCCGTTGCAGCAGGCACTGTTGAAGGTGCAAGTACTCCTATACAGAGGTATAAAATAGAGGTATAATGTGTATGGAGTTTGTAAGTGTGTAATATGGAAGTTATCGTGCTACCCTCCATCCTGAGAGCTCCGTGTCCCGCCCGTAGCAGCGGTGAGTGGCGGGGGCAGAAGCCTGCTGGTGGGGCGCACGCGTTGGGCCGTGGCTTTTAGAGGAAAATGGAAAATAAAAACGCCTTTGCTCCCTTCCTGCACCCTTCACCCCTTCTCCTCTCTCTTTAACAATGTGTTCCTGAGACGCGGTGTGCAAGACATCAGCTTTATTGAAGGTATGACCTCTTCTGCTCTCAAACCATCTCTGCAAATGACGCTTGTCATCGAATATTTCTTAAATATTCGTTATCAGCCATGATGGTGCTTGATTAGAGGCACAGTTTGTGCCTGTTTTGTATTTGAGTGGTTCGGTCTCGGTTAGTTCTGTATCATTTGCTGCTTGGATGGGCTTCCGGGATTGGGTTGCCGCTATTTTTTTTGCATTTCTGGAGTCGTGATTTTGTCTTAAGGTCGTGCTGTTGGCCAGGATGATCATCGCACGCTGATGGCACACTGCGGAGAGGTGTCGGTAAGGTCGCTGGTTGGATGGTTCAGATTTGTCCATCTGTTCCCCCTGCAGCATCGTTTCTTGCCTTTTAACTGCTAATTATTTCAGGGGAACGAGGCATGCCATAACGGAGTGTCTCGAAGAGCGGTTGTGAGCTTGCCTGTGTTGTACAGCGCTGAAGAGGTCAGCTGTAGGTAAAAATTTACCTAAACCCCAGAATTCGAGGATTATTCAACCAGCGAACCTACACGGTGTGTTTGGAGTTGCGTAAAGGCAATTCCAGACTCGTCGGGAGTTTCTTTGATGCCGAAGAGTCATACCCAATCTAGGGTTCACGCTTGTTTCGGGTCTGCTCGGCTTTCTGATCCTGATTTCTTAACTGTTTCTTCATTAGTTTGTCTTTGGAGCAGAGCGTTCGTTAAACGTGCGGTGCAGATAAGCAGCTGCGAGCCGGTGCGTTGGGTTTTTTCGGTGTGGATTAAGTGTAGGTTGGTTTATGATTTAATGTTGATTCATAAAGCGCTTTCTAGGAGGCGGAAATTGTATGTGGCTCGTAGCCAGACAGGGTTCACGTAAGTGACTAATTCTGATACGGATTTCCTTTGATCTGTCCCTAAAGTTAATGTAATTATAATATTGGGTAGAAGGATAGTAATTGTGGAATCCTTTCCCAAACCATTTTAAGGGAAGGTCGGAGTGCGGGAGGATGGAGAATCCTTGGGGAACTGCGGCCTCTCTACCACGGTAACCCCGAGCTCGCTGCTGCGTGGTGCGGGAGATGTGGGTGAGCTGCTCGCAGGCCGCGTGGATCAAGAGCGTCAGGCTAATTTTTCCCCTTCCCTGCCTGAAATATTATCACAGGATCATGGGAAAAGGCACCGTTGAGGGTCTCCAGTCCACCTCGCTGTTCAGAGCAGGCTTTGAGCTTAGATCTGGTCCCATGGCAGCGGTGGTGGGGCCACCGCTCAAACCGTTCTGGTCAACAAGGCTTTAGCCTGACCCAAAATTGGTGATCCGGGTTACCAGCAAACCAGTATAAATGAGAAATCCCCAGATTCACAAGAATGCTGGTCGCTGGTTACCCCAGCACCCAAGGACGTGGATGCTGGCCTTGATTTGATGGGGGTTTGTGTCTTTTGGGGCACTTGGCCAGTTGTACTGGGCAATCGTGCATGAGTGCTTCCTGCGGAGGGACGTCTGGACATCCCCTTCGGAAGAGAGAACAATGTGTCTTCTGGACTGTCAGTGGAGAAGACGTGTTTCCTGACCAACCAAGCAGCCTCCTACGATAAGATGGCTGGTGTGGTGGATGAGGAGAGCGGTGGATGTCCTGTTCCTTGGTGTTTAACAAGGCTTTCAGCGTGGTGTCCTACAGTGGACAAAGTGGAGAGATATGGTCCTGGTGGTTGCGAAACTCTTCCAGTCATGGGCTTAAGCAGTAGTGGTCATCGACCTGAAGTCCAGCTGGTGGCCAGTTGCAAGTGACATTCCTCAGGGGTCAATAGGAAGTGTGGATAGTGCTGAAGGTCTTAATCACCTGGATGATAGGACAGGTGCACCCTCAACAAGTTCACGGATGATGTTCCAAGTTGGAGGAGCAGTCTGGAGGCAGGGCTGCTTTTCCAAGGGACCTCGGTGGGTGGAGGAATGGGCTCACGGGGACCTCGGGCAGTTCAGCAAAGGCCGATTCAAAGTCCTTTCCCCAGGATGCAAAACCCCCGTGCGGTGGGTCAGCCTTGGGACGACCAGTTGGAAAGCAACGTTGTGGTTTGGGGTTTAGGAGACCAAATTGTCCCTGGGCTGCATTAGGACAGATCAACCCTGGAACAGAGACCAGGGTTGAGGGGGTCTCCATTCTTGGAGACGTTTGCAACTGCCCTGGAGGGGATTGACTTAAATTGCTTCTGCTTTGAGCAGAGGGTTTGAGCAGAGACCTCCAGGACTACTGCTTTCAACCTCAGTTATTCTGTGATTCCGAGTTTTAGGTTTTTCTGCTGTCTTATGAAAGTCTTTCTTCCTACGATGTAAATCCTCCCTGCCAAAGATTGCCTATGGTAGCAGTTGAATCCTTTCCAGGAAAGGGTCTGAGATTAGAATTTGGGGCGGGGGGGAAAACGCAAGATAAACGTGTTGGCGGAAATTCAGGAGGAAATGCTGCCTCTGCGGCAAGGTTTTACCAAAAGGCCCACCACCTACTTTCCTTTTGAGCTAGAAGCTCTTGATTCTCACAGCACCTACGACTCATAATTCATCTCTGTGGTGTTTTGGTACCTGTTGCTCAGACTGGCATTGAATAGGCCCATTTCTTCCTTAAATTTGGTGTGCTGGAGAAGGAGAGAGATTTCGGGGATCTTTGCTGGACTCTGTCGCCAGTTGTGGCCTCATAGTGAAACCACATCTCCAGCATGCAAGCTGCCATCTGTTTTCTGGATAACAAACAAGTCTGTCTGCCGGGCTGTCCACTGGAAGATACCTAACCTTTACTGGAGCTCTTGAATCATCTTCAAAGTCTTGTTGAGCAGAAGACTTGACTTGGAGTGCATTCTCTTTGCCTAAGGATTGCTTGAGCTCAACATGGTGATGTTCATTAGAACCGTCCTTCAAAAGCCTGTATGAGACCCTGGAGAGAGCTGAGAGGTTTGCCAACTGTCTTGGCTTGATGACCTTGGACATATCTACCACTTGACTGAAGAATGGAAACAGCTCTTTGTCAGAAGGTCGAGGTGTAAGTGAAATACTCTGTGGCTGCCTTTCAAGCATGAAGCCTCTCCTGTTTTCCCAGCTTTATGACTCAAGCCAGCCTTTGTCTAAAAAGGATCCATAAAATTTAAGGCTCCTCTGGCTGGTGCTTCGGCTTCCGTACAGCTGGAAGATCTGTTCTGCGAGTAACTCTTCCGCTAGCTGGGATTGAATGGACTGGACACTCCTTTTTCCCAAGGTGCCTTCTCCAGAGAGACTTATTTGTCATTGAAGGTTTCTGGCTGGAATGAGCAAAGTCGAGCTGTTAGGAACTCTCTCCAACATTGACGCCCAACGTAATACAGCACTGAATCCCTCCCTCTTACTCGTGGCCTCCTGCTCCGTAGTAGGAGATTAAATTCAGGTGGAACTTGCTTGTTTCTGGTGGCCATCTAGATCTAAACTGGTTTCGGAGCTTGGAGAGCAGCTGGGGCAGCGTGTCCTTTGGTTAGATGTGCGTAGCCGAACTCCATGAATTTGAGAAAATTCACATCTCGAGTCTTCTGGTGCCTCGCGTTCCGCACTGAAGGGACACGGCAAGTGCTTCTGCAGGTTCCTTGTCTGTCGTCAGACTCAGGCTGGTGAAAGCCAAGTACAGGTTTTCTGGGATGCTTCCTGCCACGCTCCATCAAACGATGGCAGCTCTCAAATGTCCAGGCAATTCTTCATCTCTTTGTCCAACTCTCATCCTTCGAAATACGTGGTGCCCATTTCACTGCCCTCTCTCCATCTCTGCTGTCTCCAGGGTCTCATCAGCTGAGCTGAAGTCGCTTCCGTTAGTTAGTGGTGGGAATTGGCCACGTCCCTCAGGAGCCATAACATCAGCTGCTGTGAGGCCATTCCCTTATGGATGGTCACTGTACATTTCTGGGGCCAGAAGGTGCTGTGGTACCAGCAAGAGGTCCTTCTACATGGGTTGGGGGACAGCTGAGGAATCTGCAGGGAAGGCGATGGTCCCTTTTCTCCTGGAGATTTCTGGTGGGGACTGGGCCCACAACTGGAGCTGGGGAAGCAGTTCTGTGCCAAGGCTGGTAGATGTGTCCTCCTGCCTAAAACCCTTCTGCCTCTTGGGCAGTGCATCCTCTTCTGAGCAGAAGATGCAACGTTACTCAGGTTTGAGAGCCACTTCTGGTTTCCAACCTCCCATTTGAGGTTCTTCTTGAATTTCCTTCTAGCTACAAACTGCCCAACTCTTCTCTCCAGGAACGACACATCTTGCCAGCTCCATTTCCACCCAGCTCCAGGGCCGAGGCTCTTTGCCTCGAGGTTCTTGCATCAAGGCTGTGCAAGAGCTGGGATGACATCATCGTGAGTGCTGAAGAGCAGCCTTAACGTGGGGGCACGTGGCTGCTTTTGTGGATGAGTTGTGTGAGGACGGGGGTGGATGGTTTGGGCGTGGGGTACTCGTTCTGCCAGTGCTGATGGTCTCTGTCTTCTGGATGTCACCGGCGTGGTGAAACTCGCTTCCCGTCGGTCGTCTGTCCTTGCAGAAAAGCGATGGAACTGCAGAAAGTGACCAGTAAAACAATGACAAATATGTTTGAATTTTTTGCAAATGTTTTCAATTACACTTTTCTGGGGTTCTAACACCGGTCATCTCTAAACGAACCCCTTCTCATCTACCTGCTTAAAATTGAAAGAAGTACTACTGGTTTTGTGGGGAGGGTTTTTTCTTTGTGTGAAGACGGTCCCTAGGCTCGCCGTGTTCACGTCGTTGTCTCTTGCTGTTACAGCTGTGTAAATACCCAACTCCTACCCCGTCCCAGTGGTAAACGTTAAGCCGCAAACGTTCTGCGCTTTAGCGTGGGGCCTCGGTTTTTATCTGCCTCTAGAAGCCAGGTGCGTCAAGACAAGGCCCTTTGGATGGTCAACGACAAGGGCTTGAGTTGTCTTCCTGGCTTACGCTCGTTCTTTTATTGCTCAATTTTTACATCAAAAGTAAATGTTGAGCCCCGGGGTGAAGTTGAATAGACGGTAAAAGAAAATCTTGCTCATATAAGCAAGACTGTGTGCGGATGGATCGCAGGGGACTGGGGGAAGCCCAACTTTAAGCCCGCGTGCTCTTGCGTACAGATGGGAACGGCGGCCGATGATTTGTGTATAACATTGCGATGGCACTCGGCCCCTTCCTCCCGGGGAGTTTCGGTACGTCTCTGCAAGAGCACTTTTGCTTCTGATTGTAAACCGCCCTCAATTTTACGTAAAAAGCCTTTCGTAAAGCGATGGCAGCGTGATATCAGAGCTAATTATAACATTATTTGCGGTAGCCCCCAGGTACAAGAGTCTACAGGCAAACGCCTTTGCTCTGGAAGGGTCTACGCAGTAGGGTGTGGGAGACGTTACGCGACAAAAACGGAAAATAATTTGGGTTGGAACGCAGAGACCGTTTTAGTTTGATGCGATAGTTGATGAGGTCCTCGGGTGTCAGCCTCTGCGTGGTCGGGGAAAGGGGATCTTGTCACCCGGGTTGGGTTCGTTCATCTTCGCGGATCTCTCGGAAAATCCAGTTGGAGCTGAGTCAGTTGGTAGGTGAGAATGAGGAATGGGCCTTTATTTTCAAAACTTCCAAGACCGGCTGAATTGTACGCTGGCAGAACAGCCTTTTCTGCCCCATAGCCCTCGCAGGTTCTCAGTAGGAAGGCCGTTTGTATTTAAAACCCCAAAATCCCCAAGACTTGAACTGGTTTGCGAAGATCCTCCTTGCGCAATCCGACGGTGGTGGTGGTGGTGGTACGTTGACTTCCTTCCCATGAGCGCCTCTTATCTGGAGGATGTTCTTAACTCGCTGCTTTTTTTTTTTTTTTTTTTGTTTGTTTAGCAATCCTGTGGTCAACACTACAATCAAAAAATCATTTTCTTCTACTATCTTGGAAATGCTTTCTTATCATGTGCCCCAAAAAAATTTCCCCAAATAACATTAATCTCCTGAAGTCCTCGGCTGCTCTCTGGTCGTTGGCAAGACTTGCACTGAGATACAGATTGGGTATTTGATAGCTGCAGCCAAAGACTAAGAATTTATTTATTTCCCAAGCTCATGTTTCTTTAAGGTCTTCCTCACTCGTTCCGCTGCCGTACGCATCTCTTCTCGCTAAATACTACTCCAGGCATTGGGGTTTTTTCCCTATATATTGATTGGCAGTCCGGGTAATCGTCGTCAGAGCTGTCTGAGGGCGCGCGAGCCAAATTATTTCAG
The DNA here is from genome assembly GCF_011004875.1 of Balearica regulorum gibbericeps. Taxonomy (NCBI): domain Eukaryota; kingdom Metazoa; phylum Chordata; class Aves; order Gruiformes; family Gruidae; genus Balearica; species Balearica regulorum. The sequence goes on along the minus strand of NC_046184.1, from coordinate 1,310,095 downwards.
CTCTTGAAGGGTTTCTGTAATTTCTGAATATGCTGTGGTAGATTTTGGGCACACAAATAGCTTCTGTTAGTACCGTCGGTCTTTAGCGATCACGAAACCATTAATAATTTTGCCGTCTTTGTTGAATCAGCGGCTTCCAGATGGGTAGATGATCGCTTGTGGAGCGGGGCTGGGGCTGTCTGGCTTTGGTTTTCGCGTGCTTTTTGGTAAGATCTCTTTACCCGCTTGGTGCTTTACCCCCTTTTCTGCCTCCATGTCTGAAATTGTTCAATTCTCAACGCTGTGGAAAACATCTGCCCCTTAATACGGTTGAGAAAGTTTTTAACACAAGTCGCAGAGGGTCTGGTGTGATTCTAGCCATTGTAGTTATTTAGTTTCTTAAGAAGGGCTTTTTATTTATTGCTAGCTTGGGGATTACCTGGGGAGTATAAATAAATCCGTAGGGACCTTTCCGTCAGAAATGCCTCCAAATTTTTCTTACTACCCATTCTGAAGTTTTTACAAGCGAGTCGTACGCCAGAAATAGCTGGAGTTATTGGGGAAAAAGCCGATTTAACAGCCCGTGCTCACAGAGGCAGCTGGAAAGGAAGGATCAGAGCCTGGAAAGGAAGGATCAGAGCCTGGAAAGGAAGGATCAGAGCCTGGAAACAGCAAAGGAGATCGTCTGGAAGGAGGCAGCCCGGCCGGCTGTGTGTCCATGGGTGGTTTCGTCCGTCCGCTCTCCAGCCTGTTGCTGCGGCGAAATTCAAAGTTTTCTTGTGTTTTGGATGCAAATTGTTTGCTGGAAGTTTTTCAGAGTTGAGGTCCAAGGAGAAGGAGGAGCAGCAGAGCACTGAGCGCCTCGGGCTGGTCCAAGCCTCGTGTCTGGGAACTCTTGGATTTGACAGTCAGCTCAGGTAATACGTTGTGGCTAAAATGGCCGTAGAAATATCTTCCAGCAAAATTTCAGGGAGTAGAATCAGGAGCTGAGCCCTGTTAAAGAGTCAGGCTCTGACTTTGCCATATGCAAAAGAGACTGTTTTTCACTGGGAATAAGACCGGATCATCCTGACCTTGACCTGAAGCCTTGAACAATCCAACAAACTCTTCGTGGCCTCGTCTCTTCCCCCTGTGTGATGCTGCGGACCCCTGGGCGCTGCCCGACCGTGGACCCGGGACGTCTGGTTTCTCGAGCATCGGCTGGAGACCACCGCCGTTTCGTGGCACCCACTTTCCTGCAAGGGTTAGATAAGTTTCGAAAAACGATTTTTTTTTTTTTTGTCTCTCGAGAGGAATTCATTCAGTCTCTGAGTGGCAGAAGATCGATGGGGAGCGAGGAATCGCAAGGAAGGTTCTCGAGTGTATTAAAAGCAAAATTCGAATGGTGGGATGCCCGCTCTTGCGCGGTGGAGGAACGGAAGTGCCAAATTCATTTTACGTTTGGGGAAAAATCCAGGCAATAAAGTCACGTAACGTGGTTCTGTCTGGTGTGATGCTGAAGGGGTGAAGGAAACTGAAGTCGGAGGGGTTTTCATTACAGCAGTCGATAAGCTGGGGGACAGGAGCGCTCACGGGGGGAGCTCGCTGAACCACTGAACTGGGTGGCTAACAAACCACTCGTTTGTTAACGAGGCTGAAACGAGGACTAGAAGGGTTGGTTTTTAAAAATCGCCGAGTCCTGCTGTGCTGGGTGGCCCAATGCAATGCAACGCTCCGCTTCCCTTGGAGATAATGCGAGGTTTTTGGGGAACTGCGCTGTTTGGGGTGCGATGTTTGTCCGTCTCTAATGTTGGTTGCAACTCTCTTTTTATCTGAACTGATTTTCATAGCAATTATAGTGATAGAAAACACAGTCTGAGTGTTGGATGTGGACGGGTTTCCTTCTGAGCGCCAGTTTTTGGGGCGCTGAGGCTCTCGATGTCAGTCGCATGCGTGGGGCAGGTTGTGTGAATTGATCAGTTCAAGCTTAAATATGCACAGAAATTCAGATTTCAGATGTTTAGGAAAAATAAAGCTCTCCCACACTTCTGGTCCCACGCAAAGGGCAAAACCTTCGGCCTCGTACCAGCCAGGCGGCCGTTTATCACCTCTCCAAGGTGAGGAAGATGATGATTTCCCTCCTCGGTAGCTCTCCTTCGAGCTCTTCGGCGCATCCGTAGTCTGCTGCGGAGTCACCGGTCCCAGTGCGTGCTCTTAGATGGGCCCAGCGGCTTCAATCTTGCGATTACAAATCGTTATTTTGATACTTTTATCCAACTGTCCTTTTTCCATTTGTCCCTTGCTGGGCTCTTTCCATTTTTATTGCGCAGCAATTATCCACCTCAGCCCGAAAAAAGCCTCTTTTGTCGCTCTTTACTGCAAGGGCGGGCAGCGGATCCACGCTCTAATCTGCTCCCCCGAAGGGATCGTGGTACCTGAGGCCATCGGCGTCTCCGCCGGTGTCAGGTCTGTGCTGGTTCAACCCATCGGGTGGGCGTCACGGCCCCGGCACCTTCGTTAACCAGCTCCCGCCGCTTGAGCTGCGACGGCAACGTGGCGTGGTGAAAATTCGGGGGGGGATTTGTGGGGAGAGGATGTGTTTTCCTCTGGGGCAATCTGGGCTTTCTCTGAAGCCTGCCGGTACCTACTGATTTGGCTCCGCGTCCCCCTTCGCTGACCGTGCCGTGCTTTGCCTCCAGGTCCACGCCTGGGAGATCTCCGACCAGTTGCTGCAGATCCGTCAGGATGTGGAGTCGTGCTACTTCGCGGCGCAGACCATGAAGATGAAGATCCAAACTTCCTTCTACGAACTCCCCACGGATTCCCACGCTTCGTTACGGGACTCTTTGCTGTCCCACATCCAGAACTTGAAAGACCTGTCACCGGTCATCGTAACCCAGGTGGGTGCCGAGCAGAGGGGTGGACGGAGCTGCTCTATAAACGTCCGCAAGCGAGGGGTGCGCTGGGGCTGCTTTCGGCGGTAAAGCCCGGACCGTTCTGTCCCAACTTGGCGTTGAGAGCAGGCCAGGAGCCGGGCTCGTGCCACAGCCCTGTCCGTGGGTCACGCCGATGGTGGCCAGCTCCAGCTTTGGTCAATTCTGACTTTTTTTTTTTTTGAGACAAACCTCTGGGTCTCTCCCTTGATTGCTTTTTCTCTGGCATGGAGAGCAGAGAAGGTCAATGCCTGCAGCCTGTCTTCAAGCACAGAATTGTTTGCCCTCCTTCATTATTTGGTTCCTTTAGTTAAATCAATTCATTTATCCTCTCGTTTGCTGTTTGGAGAGGCTGAGAGGAGGAACAGCTGTTCCTGGGGTTTTCCCTGTGCTGCGCCACGGACACCACGCGTTGATCTGCCCAGCACCACCCTGGGTGGGATTTCTCCCGAGGCTCCGGCACGTTCTCAGAAATCCTTTCGTTCCACGTGCAGCATTCCCGTTATCCATAACGTTTCCGCTGCACACCAGGCAGACCGAGGCGAGGGTGCCTGTTCGGTCCCTCAATAACCCAGCGGAGAATATCACCGGGGCGGTGGGCGTTCCGCCGTTAACCACAGCGATGTTGTGAATTAATATCCTGCCTCTGCAGGCGCGGTGTTCCTGCCAGCCCTGCCGAGCGCAGGTCCGATGGTCGCAGCGCCCTTTTTCCGGTTTGTTGGGCAGATTTCGTCAGTCGCCACGCTTAGCTGTGGTTTTTGTTTTGTTTTTTCTCTTTTCTTCTCCTTTCAGCTTGCTTTAGCAATAGCAGACCTCGCCCTGCAAATGGCTTCTTGGAAAGGCTGCGTACAAACACTGGTTGAAAAGTAAGTAATTGTTTGTGTCCTTAAACTCTCAAGTCTTCCTCGAACGGCGAGGTCCGAGGTCGAGTCGTTCGCTGCTGCCGTTGGGTGTCCCGAGGCGCTCGCTCGGCTGGCACAATAATGCCCAATTTCTGTGTTTTCGCTGCCCTGGGATGCCGCGCGCCCAGACTGCCTCGTTCGGGCCGGTCACCGTGCCGAGGTGGCCCCGGGGTATTTCTGTAGCGGGAGGGAACTCCATTCATCTGGGCGATGGCTCACGAACCGGGAAACTTTTTGCTGTTTTTCCGTTGAAAATCATGAGCTAAACCGCTGACAGAGACTCCTCTCGACAGCGCCCTTGCCGCTGGACGCTGGAGCGTGTTTTGCTGAGTCTCCCTGAGATTCCCCTCCGTCTCTCACTGTCCTGTCAACCTACTTGCCGGTATTTAGGTTTTCTGCGCTCGCTTGGCTGTCCCCTGCCTTCACGCGCTGTCCTTCCTCCCTGTCGTTTCAGGTACAGCAACGATGTCACATCGCTGCCCTTCCTGCTGGAAATCCTCACGGTGCTGCCGGAAGAGGTTCACAGCCGATCCTTGCGCATCGGAGCCAACCGCCGTACCGAAATAATAGAAGATCTGGCGTACTATTCCAGCACGGTCATCTCTCTGCTGGTAAGGAGGAGCGACACGCAGCGACCAAGCGCTGGTCAGCTGCTAAAGAAGTTCACGCGGCTTCTTATCCCCCCTCCACATCACTGATCCCAGTTGTTCCAGGTCGGATGTGATCAAAAAGTTGGTCTGTGTGAGACAAACCGATTTTTTTTTTTTTTTTTTAAGTATATATTTCAGTTGCAAGCAGATCAAAATCACAGACAGGTTCTTATTGTCAGCACCGGATTGAAAATGGAGCTAGTTATGGAAGCTTAATAACTTTCTCGGCCTCTCGGCTGGGCTCTCCGTGATACGGGAGGTGGAGGTTTGTCTTCTGCCACTGCCTACGTGTACGTTCAGTTCAGGAGAAGGTCTTTTCCATCGGTCCGGCAGTTGGTTAGGTCTGGATTCCTGTGCGGGCTGTGGTAGTTTTGGGTTAGTTGATGGTTAAGAAATTATTTCAGCCCGCTACAGGTGTGGGTATGTAGATCTCCAGATCATCTGCGGACTGACACAGGTGTATCTCTCTCTGGGTGTTAGAAGAAGGTCATTCAGGTACTTGGAACCGCGATTTCTCTCTCTTCTCACTCCCCTTTCAGCCGTCAGTACGTGCGTGATCGCTGCCCGTGGTGCGATAAGCTGAGGTCATGCAGTTAGCTGCGGGTCGCGTTTAGCGTTGGCCAAACGAGGAGACTGTGGCTGAATCTCCTGCTGGTTCTTCAAAGGTTTCCTCATCCAGGGAGCGTTCATGCTCTCCAAGAACAAGACAGGGCGAGTTTGGAGAGCAGAGAATAAGCGTTGAGGTGAATTGCTTGAAAGGATGTGCTCCTTGCTGGCTCCTTCCTTTCCAGAGACACTTCCCGCGTTCTTCAGTGCTGTTTGAGCTCGGTAAATGAGTAGCCAACCCGATCCCCGACTCGGGCTTCAAATGGAGCATGTGCCGTAGCCTCCAGAGCTTCCCCTTAGCGTCTTACCATTTCACGCCGCTTATCTGGAGAAGGAGAGATAACCGACCTGCGTAGCAAGTCTGTAATTCCGCCGAGCAGCTGGTTAACGTCACCGTGCTCCAAACGGAGTTGAGGTTTGGTGCGTTTAGTTGCAGCGTCTCGTCGGCAGTTGTGCTTTTACCTGTGTTTTGCGGTGCTTTTTTTATGCCGTTTCTCTGACAGAGCCGCAGTCTCCCTTTGCTGTTAGGCTGTCGTTTAGATTTCCTTCGCATTGATGAGCAAAACTGTAAGGGTTTAGTTTTACGCGTGACCATGTTCTCTTCTCCTTAACTGATTCTTCTTCCTGTCTTGCCTGGCTCCAGCGTGCAGCATCCGTGCGTGTCCGCAGTACTGCGCCGCACGGAGATGGGCCGAAGGCTCCACTTGCTCTCGGGAGCAGGAGAGAAGGGAGATGCCCTCCCCGGGATTTGATTCTCTTCTCTTTTCTTGCCCTGCATTGCTTCATCATCTTCCTCCAGACTCGTGTAACCTGCCATTTCTTTTGTCCCCTCTGGCCCCTTGGATGTTAGCCGTGGTCCCTCCCTGGCGTCCCTTCCCTCTCTGAATCCCCTTCTCGGATGGGACCCGACACAAACTCAACCCCCCGGCAGTTTTCTGTGGTTTAATTTGGAGAAAAGGGCAGCGTGGAGATGAGGAGGGCTCGGTTTAACTTTGTGTCTGGCCTGAAACCTTTACAGAAGGTCCCCGTTCTGTTTCCACGCTGCTTTTTGTGCTTAAGAAAGCCACAGAGAATATCTGGAATAGAGACACGACTGTGGTAGATGCTTCTGGTGGATGTTTCGGGTTTGTGAATCAACGTCTGGCGTTGGCTTTCCCCGTGGAGGCCTGGGAGGGAGGATTTGTTCTCCGCAGTTACTCTGGGAGCTCGGAAGGAAGGGGAATCATGACGATGAAGGACGTATCAGGACGCAAGAGTTGAGTTGAGCTGTGTCCTCTGTGCAGTAGCAGCTCAGGTCATGCTCGAGAAGATTCTTTTCTTCCCGCTGAAGCTGTTTTTCTCCTGGCAGAGATCCGTGCCATTTCCACCATGGCCATTAGGGGAGCCCGGTTCCACTTTTTCCGTAGACTTAGTTGTCTTTGAATGACTCCTCCCTCACTTCCGAAACTCTTTTCACCTTCCTCAAGTCCCTGTGCCGTGCCATCCCTCCCAGCTGTCTCCAGCCCTCAGCGCTCTTCCTGGGACGTCTCGTCTCGGAGAAGTCTGGCTGTCACATCGGTGAGACAAGCAGCATCACCTTGCTCTGGCTGCTCGCAGCCTTGCCGGAGACGATGCAAAGCGCCGATGCTGGATTGCGAAGGGTCACAGCTTTGTCCTAAGACTTTCTGCTCAGACTTCTGCATCTGCCTGGAGCTTTCCTGGTAAATCCCAGCACAGACATTTTAACCACCTGCCTGAAGAGCAAAATTAAATTTTCTGCCTGGGATTTAAATGCTAAATCCACTTTCTTGAGTTACAAAATGGGGGTTTTAAAAAATTGCACAGGGACTGTGATGAAGTGCAATGTTCTGCCTTCAGGATGGAAGTGTCAAGTGAGGACTGAGTGAGGAAGCGCCTGACAAATTTGGTGGCCTTCTGCGACAGGGTTACAGCATTGGTGGGTAAGGGAAGAGCGACTGATGGCATCTACCTGGGCTTGTGGAAAGCTTTTGACACGGTCCTGCATGACATCCTTGTCTCTAAAATGGAGACACGTGGATTTGACGGATGGACTACTCGGTGGATAAGGAATTGTCTGGATGGTCGCACTCAAAGAGTTGTGATCAACGTCTTGATGTCCAAGTGGAAACAAGTGATGAGCAGCATTCCTCAGGGGTCGGCACTGGGACCGGCACTGTTTAACATCTTTGTCAGCAACATGGACAGTGGGATCGAGTGCACCCTCAGCAAGTTTGCCGACGACACCGAGCTGTGTGGTGTGGTCGACACGCTGGAGGGAAGGGATGCCATCCAGAGGGACCTGGACAGGCTGGAGATGTGGGCCTGTGAGAACTGCATGAAGTTCAACAAGGCCAAGAGCAAGGTCCTGCATGTGGGTCGGGGCAATCCCCAGCACAGCTACAGGCTGGGCGAGGAATGGATGGAGAGCAGCCCTGAGGAGAAGGACTTGGGGTGTTGGGGGACGAGAAGATCAACATGACCCAGCAATGTGCGCTGGCATCCCAGAAAGCCAACCGTGTCCTGGGCTGCGTGTCCAGCAGCGTGACCAGCAGGTCGAGGGAGGGGATTCTGCCCCTCTGCTCCCCTCTGCTGAGACCCCCCTGCAGTGCTGCGTCCAGCTCTGGGGGTCCCCAGCACAAGAAGGACATGGAGCTGTTGGGGCGAGTCCAGAGGAGGCCATGGAGATGATGCAAGGGCTGGAGCACCTCTGCTATGGAGACAGGCTGAGGGAGTTGGGGTTGTTCAGCCTGGAGAAGAGAAGGCTGCGGGGAGACCTTAGAGCCCCTTCCAGTCCCTGCAGGGGCTCCAGGAAAGCTGGAGAGGGACTGGTGACAAGGGAGGGAGTGACAGGCCAAGGGGAATGGCCTGAAGCTGCAGGAGGGGAGATGGAGATGAGATCTGAGGCAGAAATCCTTCCCTGTGAGGGTGCTGAGGCCCTGGCCCAGGGTGCCCAGAGAAGCTGTGGCTGCCCCTGGCTCCCTGGCAGTGTTCAAGGGCAGGTTGGATGGGGCTTTGGGCAACCTGGGCTAGTGGAGGGTGTCCCTGCCCATGGCAGGGGTGGCACTGGATGGGCTGGGAGGTCCCTGCCCATCCCAGTCTGGGATTCTGTGTTCCTGATCACAAAACCAGCATGGGGCCATGGTTGAAGTCCTCTCTGCTGGTGTGGGCATCCTCAGGTGTCTTCTGGTCAGTGCCGCTTCCCCGTACATACGACACTGCTGCTCGATCGCTGAAAGCTGCGTGCGCCTCTTGGCGGGATCGCTGCTGACTGTGCCAGGCCCCCTGTGTCTTGCTGAGATTCACAGAGGAGTTCTTGATGCCGAGTGTAGAGGCTCCAAGATGGCTTTCCAAAAGTTACTTATTATTTTGCTTGTGAAATTGTGTGTTGGACTTGGGCTCCTAAGCAGTTCTTCCTTGTCCTGCCGTAGATGACGTGCGTGGAGAAAGCAGGCAACGATGAGAAGATGCTCATCAAAATCTTCCGGTGCTTGGGAAGCTGGTTCAACCTGGGTGTCCTGGACAGCACCTTCATGGCAAACAGCAAGTTACTGTCGCTCCTCTTCGAGGTGCTGGTGAGTGTTTCTCTTGGGACGTGAGGTGGTGGTGGGCCATGGGTACCAGGTGGTGTCACTTTGAAGTCTGAGAGCGAGGATTGGCGCTGCTCTTCCACGTGCGCTGTGCAGGTTTGGAAGGTGAGTTTCGTCCCTCCTGTCTTGAGTAGGAACCCTCCGGTCTTTGCCTTGATCGGCTCCTTAGAGCGGGCTGTCCCTCTCCGCTAGCAGGTGGGGAGGAGCAAGCTCTGTGTACGAACAGCTCTGCGCTGCCTGAGATGACCATCCTCCTTGTGTATCGGTTGTCCACTTCAGAGGACGGTCGGAGAGCGGCAAGTCCTCTTCTGGCTGCTGCTGCAAGTTCCCACGTGTCTTCCCACGTGTCTCAAGCGTTGGAACAGGCTGCCCAGAGAGGTGGTGGAGTCACCATCCCTGGAGACGTTCAAAAACCGTGTAGACATGGCACTTTGCGACGTGGTTTAGTAGGCATGGTGGTGTTGGGTTGACGGTTGGACTTGATGATCTTAGAGGTCTTTTCCAACCTTAATGATTCTACAGTGCCCTGCCTCCCCTGGGAAGCTTAGAAGACAGCACAGAACTAACACCGCATGTTGGCTGAGCTCTGAGGGTGAAACCTTGCCCCCTCCCTGGCAGTGTTCAAGGCCAGGTTGGATGGGGCTTTGGGCAACCTGGGCTAGTGGAGGGTGTCCCTGCCCATGGCAGGGGGTGGGACTGGATGGGCTGGGAGGTCCCTTCCCACCCAAACCAGTCTGGGGTTCTATGAAAAAGACTCTGCAGCCCCTTCAGTATTTTTCTTGCCTGCCCACCTTCTATTTTGACCCAGAGAAGAGATGTTCGGAGGTGAGCACCGCTCCCCGCTCTTGGCCAGGCATGCCAGACTCCAAAATCTCTCCTGAGCAGCTCTTGCCTGGTTTTGCCGAAGCCCTTTGCAGCCCGAGAGCGTTCCTGCCACGCGCTGCTCCTGACGCACCTTCTCCCCGCACCGTTTTTGGGAATCGCCGCTTTCCCGGCAGAGCTGGTCACTGTGCGGAGCGGAGGCAGAGGTGTTGGGTGGCAGGAGCGTTCCTCCCACGCTGCCGTGGGTGATCCTTTCAGCTCCGCAAACCCGTTACCACACTCGCCAGCAGACAGTGCATCAAGAAAAAAAAACCTCAAAGACTATTTAATCTTCTATTTATATCTGTTCTCCTTATTCCTGCTGTTCTCAACATCAATTTTGGAGCCTGTATTAAGGGGAAAACTTGCTCGAGCAGGACAGGTTCCATTTTTCTGTGATGCTTGCAAAACGTTCAGAGCAGAGGAGAAGATTTAACATCTGAGAAGTGGCCGTTTCTAGCCGTTACCGTGGGTTGCCACTGCTGCTGAAGTAGGTGCCGGGTGTTCTTTTGAGCACGCTTAGACTTTGAAAGAGAGAGAATTTTGGGCTGAAACCCATTGTGCTTGATCCTTGCTCCAAGCCAAATTGTTTTATGGGGCTCCGAGCGAAATAACATTTGTTCAGCGCTTGCCGTCCTCCTGGGTTTAAGTATTGATTGGGTTTGGCTTTAGAAGTTGTCCGTTGTTGAAGAAACAGCATTTGTTTAATGCTAAAATCAGTATTTTGGGGGTTTTGCTTTGTTTTCTCTCCAGATTTTCAATACAATAATATTTTATCCCTTTTCTGACATTTTCACCTTGGAAAATTAACTACTGAAGGTGTTGGGGTGGGGTTTTTTTTGTCCTGTCCGAACACGGGAGGGCTGAAGAGGCCAGTGAAAGGAGGAGGTTAGGAGAACCCCGCGGCGCTGCGGCAGGGAGGGAGGGCAGCGACCCGAACAAACGGAAAGGAGGAATTCCCGGAGGATCCTGCTGCAGCACCGCCCGGACCTGTGACCCAGCACGGGAATTGTCGATTCCTCCTCCCGTTATGACACAGGATCCCTCGTTTGCATCTGTTCCACGGTGCCCGTTCAATTAGTGACAAACGCAGATGAGGTCCCGCATTCGGTGCGAGAAGGAACAGACAATATTTGTGCCGTGACCCGGGCGATGCTGCGGCAATTTTCCTCCCTCCTTCCACCTTCGCGCGGGACCGTGAATTGTTTTCCAAACGCGTCGAGATCCCATGTGAAAGCACGCGCAGAGTTACCGCTCTTTTGTTTCCTCTCCGTGCTTCGCTGTTTGCTCTTTCCTCCTCTTTAGTATGCCAGGCTCGTCTCCCTCCTTAATTGCTCGGGATTCCCCGGGAGCCCTCAAAGTGCCAGTTAAATCGCTATAAACATCTACCAGGCAGGACCCGAAATCCCCTTGTTCACCCCCAGACTATCACGGTGATAAATATTTCCCACGTCTTTGCAAGAAGCCTCATTTCTGTCCTCGCCGAGGACTCGACGAGCCTTGTGGGTCCCTTCCAGCTTGAGATATGGTGTGATTCCACGAGCCAGCCAGGGTAACGCGCGGCACGATGTTTTATTTCCCTCTGGAGCGCCGTGGATTTCGGTTGGCGTTTCTCCTCTCCCAAGGAAGAGTCGGTGGGGTCCCGTTGGGGAGGGTCAGCTTTGACCTCGGGTGTTTTGCAGGGCTGGTAGGAGTGGGTTTTTGGGTGCCATGGCTATGCAGAAGCTCCACAAAATATGTCAGGAACAACAAAAGACCGTTTTTTCCATTACTGTCTCATTTCATATAGAATCACCGAGCTCTTCGTCTTGTTTCTTGCAGCAACAAGACAAAACATCATCAAACCTCCACGAAGCCGCTTCGGACTGCGTGTGCTCGGCTCTCTACGCCATCGAGAACGTGGAGACGAACCTTCCCTTGGCCTTGCAGCTTTTCCAGGGCGTCCTCACCCTCGAGAGTGCCTATCACATGGCTGTCGCACGCGAGGACCTCGACAAGTAAGTGAACTTTCAGCCGTGGCTGTGCCCGGAAAGGGAGGAGAGGTACAATAATTAACCGTCACGGTGTCAGTCTGCAGTTGGTTTTGGAATCCGACGCGTTTGCCTGCGGCACTCGGAAGTCTCTCGTGCAAACGAGCATTTGTTGAACGAAGAGAAGCGAGCGAATGGCTTCCTCGCCCTTGGTGCGCACATCTGTGCTCCAGGCGTGCGCGTTCAGCTCGGGCTTCGGCGGAGGGTGACGCCGTCCCCGGGCTCGGCTAGCCGGGATGCTTGGTCCGCCTTGGAGCGGGCAAAGCGCGAGGGAAGTTTCCTGAGGCGCAGCTGATGCGTTGCCAGCCGTAAACTAGAATTTAGAAGCGACCTACTGCTCCTGCCGCCGCCTCTCTACAAGTGTCCGTACCTGGTTCAGCTGTTCCCCGTGGGAAGAGGACGGGACGTGCCGGAGTGGTCGTCAGCCCCTCGTTCTTGGCTTACAGGAAACTGCAGCCTTCGTACCTTGATAGAGCACGTTGAAACCAGCGCTTCACGCGCGTTGGCTGCTATGAACCGTTGCCGCAGTGATTGGAAACCCTCCGATCTCCAGCCTCGGTTGATTCTAGGCTGGTTCATGCCGGTTTTCTTTTGCCAACGTCATCTTAGCTTGAATAGCTCCCCAGCCGGATTCCCGGATCCGTTTGTAGGTAGGAAGCAGCCAGCCTCGAGTTTGCCCGAACAAGCCCGGCTTTTTCCACCCTGCGAGACGGCTTGTTTTCCCCAGGGTGATCTGTAGAACTCCCGTTTTGGAATTTAGCTTCCTTGAGGTGCGCGCTGCTCCGGGAGGGATCTCGCTGCTGTGTGTTGGCATCGTGGCATCCCTGTATGCAGGCAGCGCCTCACCGGACATCTCCTTTCTCGTCACCTCGCGGCGTCGGCGTTTTGGTCACCCTCTGACTGATGAGTCCGTCTGCGAGTTGTCGGCAGCGGACAGCTTTTCCTGCTCAAATCCGCACGGTTTTCATTCTTCTGCGTCCCGGCTTTATCGGTGAACACCGTGAGCGCTCGCTCGTCCGTTTTTACGTGGCTGTCGCTAATGAACACAGGCAGGATTGGTTGTGAGATGGGAGCTGGGGAGGTTCCAGATCAAACTGGTATTTCCTCTTCAGCACAGCCCGCTAGCCACCCTGCTAGCCCACTGGTCACCCCTTCCCTCCGCTGAGCCTTACCCAGTTTTACCAGCCCCTGTGTGACCCCCTGACCTCCTGCTCTGCCCCATTTCTCCCGTTTTTAAAGCATCGCTGATAAGAATAAGGCAGGCCCAACCTATTTTTGGTAACCCCCCCATTTCCTTCCGACTTCCATGTCTTTGGAAAACTAGGTAAGAACTTGCTCGCGCTCCTGGGGGTGGATTAACGGGACTGTATCTGCCAAACCCTCTGTCCCCGTCGCCAAATCCGAGCGCGTTTTGTGGCCGTGCGAGGTGTTAACCATTGATGGAAACTGCCGGAGCTGTAGGACACATGTCCGGCATCTGATTTTTTTGATTCCTGGGATGGCGTTTAGCCGCTCCCTGCTCCTTCCACCCTGGCTGTGAGTGAGTGGATCCTTGCGTCCAAACAGCCTCCTCGCTCCTCCTGCCTTCGTTCTTCCCGTTCCAGCCACGGCACTGAAAACCGATGCGTATTCACGTAGTTTTAGCTGTGCCACAAATCTTTTCATCGTGCCGGCGTCTTCAGCGCGCAGCGATTCCACCGGCTGTTTATTACAGCTGGAAAAAAAAAAAACCAAAACCAAACCCTCCCGTGCTGTTTTTGTGACTGTCCTTGACAGGGTCTGGCTCTGGTTTGGTTTCTGGCAATTCCCGCTTGTTCTCTGCTCGTCTCGCCTTCCAAAATCCAGCTGTCTGCTTATTCAGTCCTCCTCCCCGACAGACCGGGCTCGCTGCTGAGGCTTTTCAGATGCCTCGGGCTCAAAAACTCAACGAGCATCCCTCTCCCCTCGTTTCGGTTTGGGGTGCAAAGCCCTGGTATAGCAGATGCCTTTAACTTAAAGAAATTCCAAGCCTCTGCCACATTAAATGAGATTTCTGCAAGCAAAAGGAGTAGTTACTCCTCAAAGTTAGCCTTTTTGATGCCAAAAATTATAGTAGCACCTGTTCCTGTTTATCCTTCCATTTAACACTAATGGAATTAGTCTTCAGTTGTCGAGTTTATTATAATATCCGCTCTGCTTGGTAAGATTGGCTCTGCCACAGCGTCTCTTCAGTCCGCGACTTTGAAAAACCTGAAAGCTTTCATCTTCAGGAATTGCTGGGGCGCGGTATAATTAGTAGTATCTCTTCTCCGGTCTCTGTCGGAGAAGGAAACCTTCCCTAAACGCCTCCAGGTATCGTATAAAGGCCCCGCTGACGGCGCTGGCGGCATCTCGCCGCGTTTGATCTGCGCGTGGGACACGCTGCGGAGCTGTCAGGTTGTAAAGGGTGATAAAAATAAAAAATCTCACCTGGGGGGACTCGCCTCAGTCGCTACGATAGGCTTTGCGGCGGGGGGTTGCAGCACATTTCCAGATGCACGTTGCTTTAGGACTTCCTAAACCTCTCTGGAACAGGAATACTAAACCCCAAAGCTCAGGACTGACGGCTTATCTTGGACCTCTCCCCCCCTCCCAAATCCCTGATTTGAGGTTGTTTTAGCGGTGAGGAGAATCCTTGCTCCGTCACACCGTGCTGTGGCACCAGGACGTTCGCTCTCCTCTCCGGTTCTGCGATCTTAAAGCAGAGCAAAGCTCGACTCAGCCGCTAAATTGTTCTCGTCTTTTGTTTTCGCGCAGCACCGTCCCCTGTACAAGCAACGGGTCATCCTGGGTTTAGTTTTAAAGCGGGTTTGTGTATTTGTCTTCCGAAACGCGGCACCTTCCGGGTGCTGAATTAGCCTCTGGCTGTTTGGGAGCAGATGCCCTGTGGCCCCATGCTCTGGTTTTGGAGAAGTTTTCTCAGATGCTGTGGGAAATATGAAAAATGTTGTAAGATTTGCTTATTGTAACCCAGTGAACAAAAGGCAAGTTCCCCTATTTCAGTGTTTCCCAACCGCTGACGGATGCTGAAGCAGAAGTTGGTATTTCTTGGTCTGAGACGAGGTTCCAGCACACGTTACCTGCCCAGACCAGCTGGTCCTGTGTGGGAGAACTTCTTCTGACTTCTCCTGTTTTGTTTTTTTTTTTTTTCTTTTTTCCTTCACCAGGGTGCTCAATTATTGCCGTGTTTTCACCGAGCTGTGCGAGACCTTCCTAGATAAAATAGTTTGTACGCCGGGCCAAGGGCTGGGGGATCTGCGGACGCTGGAGCTGCTGCTGATCTGCGCAGGTCACCCGCAGTACGAGGTGAGTGAGGTTTTACCCCTGTTCCTCTCTTCACCCCCATCACCAAATCTTACTCATCCAGAGCAGAATCAGTGGGGGGAAAAAAAAAAAATAAAATTTTCTTTTGTATTGCCACGTGGTTGGGAGGCTTCGGTTCCTGTGAGCTGCCGGCTCTGGTTCGTGATGCAGAAATCTGGCTTCGCTTCCCTTTCCCGGCGTCCTGGACCACGAGCGCAGCTCTGAAAGCCTCCGCTATTTTCTTTCCGTGCGGGAGCTGCAGCGTAACTCGCGGTAACTTTGTCCTCCGAGCAAGTGAAATGCTGTTGAGCATCCAAGCTCCCCGACCGTCCTCCCTTCAATACAGAGCATTGTATTTGGGCATGACCTTGTCCTGTCCCAGCGATGCTTAGGAGGAATTGAAGCTCTGCAGCTGCTCAAAAAAAAAAAAAAAAGAAAAAAAAAACTACACTCATTTTTTGGTGTTTGGGGTTTTTTTTCTGCATTAACCATCCTTATAAAAAGGCTGCGTAGGGTTTGGAGCGATGTCCCCTTCCAGCCTGAGCTGGAGGTGTTTGCTCCTGTCTGGGCTTGCTGTCCCCCTCGCATCCCATCAGGATGAAATTAAATTTAATTAAATGCAGAGGCGGTGAGAGGATCGGCTCTAGGTGGGCAAACTCTTCCACTGCTGCGGCTCTCCGGTGAGGACAGCGTACCCACAAGCAGCAAAATTCCCCGTAGCTTTTTGGGGCAGGGTGGGAATTAAACATCTCCTGCTGCCCGAGCAAGGGCACGAATCGCGTCGGGGCAGGGAGATGAAACCTTATCGCTGGCGGATGCGAGCGCTGTGAAATGAGGCGATGTCCGCGCTTTGAAGCAAGAGACGGTTCTTAGGCTTCGACGTTCATTTTGCGGAGAAGAGGCTTTACTTCTGAGGGCTGGTGAGGGGTTTTCACATGAACTCGGTGGGTTTAAAATCCTTTATTGAGTGACACGCGGCAGAGATCAGTGAAGCTGGGGGAACCGGTCCGTGTTTCATCATCGCGTGATGAAGCAGCGCTGATGGAAATCTGCGGTACCCCAGAGAAGATGTCTCTGTCGGGAGCACCAGCAGAGCAGAGAAAAGAAAAAAATGCTCTGTTGCTAACGAGACGTTGAATTTTTCTTTCGAAACAGGTGGTAGAAATTTCATTTAACTTCTGGTACAGACTAGGGGAGCACCTGTACAAGACAGACGATGCGGTCATCCACAGCATCTTCAAAGCCTACATCCAGCGCCTTCTCCACGCTCTGGCCAGACACTGCCAGCTTGACTCGGATCACGTAAGGCTGCGTTGGCGTCGTTTGCTCTGGAGGCAGCAGGGCGGGAGGATTCACAGAATCTCGGTCTGTGGGGGTGGGCAGGGACCCCTGGAGATCATCTCGTCCAGCCCCCTGCCAGAGCAGGATCACCCAGAGCAGGTCGCACAGGATGGCGTCCAGGCGGGTTTGGAATCTCTCCAGAGAAGGAGACTCCACAACCTCTCTGGGCAGCCTGTCCCAGGGCTCGGTCACCCTCAGAGGGAAGAAGTTTTTCCTCATGTTGAGGTGGAACTTCCCGTGTTCCAGTTTGTGCCCGTTGCCCCTTGTCCTGCCGCTGGGCACCACTGAGAAGAGTCTGGCCCCATCCTGCTGACCCCCACCCTTTAGATATTGATAAGCGTTGATGAGATCCCCTCTCAGCCTTCTCTTCTCCAGACTAAGCAGCCCCAGGTCTCTCAGCCTTTCCTCATACCAGAGATGCTCCAGTCCCCTCCTCATCCTCGCAGCCCTCGGCTGGACTCTCCCCAGTAGTTCCCAGTCTGTCTGGAACTGGGGAGCCCAGCACTGGACACAGAACTCCAGCTGTGGCCTCAGCAGGGCAGAGCAGAGGGGGAGGAGAACCTCCCTCGGAGGAGGAATTGCAAGAGAGAGGATGGAGAGTCGTTAAAAATTGCTGTATTAAACCTCTTTTCGTTAAGTCGGTTCTTGTTCTAACAGAGCTGTCTGGCGTCTAGCTGCTGCGGGATGACCCTCTCCCGCCTGGGCCCATTTTGAGCCGCGTTGTGCCCTGCTCAGGGCCGGCTTTGTCGGAATAAAGCTTGCGCAGCTCGCCAGCCGCAGTGCTGTCGTCGTCCCCCTCAAAGTCGGGGACGCTTTATCCTCCTTCCGTCTCTGCCTTTGCTCCTCACCTCCTTGATTCCCTTTGTCCACGCGTCAGAGCAGGAGTGCAGAGCGCGTGTGGGGCTGATGGAGTTGTCTCTGTGCGCGGTTCTCCTTCCCGTCCCCTTCGGGATTTCCCTGAGCTGCTCTCACCCTTTTTCCCCCCCTCCCTCGTCTCTGTTAGGAGGGTGTCCCAGAGGAGACGGATGATTTCGGGGAGTTCCGGATGCGGGTCTCGGACCTGGTGAAGGACCTGATCTTCCTGGTGGGATCGGTGGAGTGTTTCGCTCAGGTGGGTTTGCAGGAGCATCGTGAGGAGAAGTTGCATCCGTCTCCTCGTGCACAAGGAAGCAACTGCGTCTGGGTGGTGGGGACGAAGTGGGAGGTCTCCCGTTGCAGGGTGGTCTGTGGGACCGGAGGCTTTAGGCAGGTCCACGCCTGGAGTCTGGTATTTCACGCGTGCGGGAGGAGGTGAGGAGCGGGTGGCCCTCTCGTGGGGTGGGATTCGCGACCGCGTTCCCCGAACTCTGTTTGTAGCTTCTCTGGTGAACTGATTTTTTTGCCTCTTGCAGCTTTATGCGACTCTGAAGGACGGGAATCCACCCTGGGAGGTGACGGAAGCCGTCCTCTTCATCATGGCCTCCATCGCTAAGAGCGTTGACCAGTGAGTCACCATCCTGCTGGTGTCTGTGAGGGCCGTGGGCTCAGGCCTCGCCTCCAGGAGAGCTTTGCAGGTTGAGTTCTCCGCTTCCCGGCCGGGAATACGGGTCCAGGGCAGACCTGGGACTGCGTGAAGCCGCGGGACCTTCCCGGGTCTCCTCTCTGCCTGCCTGGGCGCTTTAATGCCCCGCGCTTGAGTTCAGCCCTGGTAAAACAGGATAAGGTTTTGTTTTCCCCCTCGGTTTATCTCTCAAAAGCAATGTCAAGGCTGCTCTCGCTGCTTTTTATCTTCAGTTTTTCCTTCCGCTTTGTTTCCGAGAGCGCCAGCCTCCCGCTGCTGGAGCGCAGGGGAGCCCGCTCCCCGCCAGCGTGTCCCACGAGGTTTTTGCCGAGCTCAGCTCCGCTCTTCCCACGAGAAGGCAGGCGGTGCCGGGCGAGCCAGAGCCCTGCCACCGACTTGGGCTCCTGGGACTCGCCCGGTAGCACCCTCCCGCTCTGGGAACAGGCTCCTCTGGCTTTCTGCTGTCCCCGGAGGATTAATTAGCTTTTGTTCTTGTGCCGTGAGCGCTCTTACTGAAGGTATTTAAGTCTCCTTTTAAAGGTGAAGCCGGAGGCGGCTGTGCGTCAGGATCCCAGCCCCCGCCTGGGCTCTCCAGCTTCGCCTGCCCGACGCCGAGCGAAGCTAAAGAGATCCCCGGGGTTCCATAAAACCAGCTGCTCGGCAGAAATGATCCGGGACGTGCCTTGGGGCTGAGCCGGCTGTTTTTTCCCCCGCAGGGAGAACAACCCGACGCTGGTGGAGGTGCTGGAGGGGGTGGTTCGCCTCCCCGAGACGGTGCACACCGCCGTCCGTTACACCAGCATCGAGCTGGTGGGAGAGATGAGCGAGGTGGTGGACAGAAACCCCCAGTTCCTGGGTGAGTCCCGCCCCCTGCCCACGCCACCGCCCTGCCCCGCGGCCAGCCTGCGCCCCGGCACCCCTTCCTCACCCCGTTTTTCTCCTCCGCAGATCCCGTGCTGGGTTATTTGATGAAAGGTCTGTGCGACAGGCGGTTGGCTTCGGCGGCGGCCAAAGCCATCCACAATATCTGCTCGGTATGCCGGGACCACATGGCTCAGCACTTTAACGGGCTGCTGGAGATAGCCCGTTCCCTCGACTCCTTCACGCTCTCTCCAGAGGCTGCCGTGGGGCTCCTGAAAGGTGCGTACGGAAAAGCTGTCGGTGGTTTTTTTTCTCTTTGGCAAGGGGGGGGGGACGCTCACCACGGGTGCTGCAACCCCCTTTTCAGGTGGTTTTTCTTAGATCAGAGCGTTTGGGTTTGCCCTGGGGCACTCCGCGTGTCCACGGTTGGAGTCAAGAGCTCGCTTGGGGCAGGAGGTGGAAGGAGATCCTTCCATCAGCTGGCTCCGTCCCCGCTCTGAACCTGGAACGCGGGAAGAAAACGTTTGAAACGCTCACACCAAATTAGCGATGTGTTACTGCTCTGTCTGAGCACGTGGAAATCATCCCCACGGGGTGGAAAATTGCAAATATTTGTCCTTTTAGAGACCGTTTGGGCACAAAAATGTGGTTTTTCAACTCCAGCCTGCAGTGGGAGCGTTCGCTTCCCACCGGGCCTTTGGCTGTTGGGCGTCGTGTGCCTCTCCCGCCCCGGCTGCTCTTGTGGACCCGCAGGACTCGTGTCTGCACCTCGGAGCTTCCGGAGGCTTCGAGTGTTTCTGAAGCCTTTACAAACGGGGCGGCTCTGCAGCTTGCGGCTCTGCAGCCGGGGTGTGCGACTAGAGAGACAAAACTCGTGGTTTTTCACTTGTTTGCACTCGGATATCGAGGCAAGGAGCGTTAGCCACGCTTCTGAGCAGCTCCTCGTCCTGCCGCAGAGTATTTTCTCCTCGTTTAAAACAACGCAGCGGATACGTGAGCTTGAGGGGGAATTTTTTTCCTCCCGGTGTGGCGCTTGTGATGTCTGTCCGCCTTCAGATCATCCCTTCCTCCTTCCCGCCCCACCGAAAGTATTTCGGTGTCTGGTTTAACCAAAGACTTGGTTTCAAACTGCAGAGAACCATCTTCCAGTCCCCTCTCCCTTGCCCTCTGTGCAGGCAGGGCAGGCAGCAGGCAGTGCAGGCAGCAGGCAGGGCCTGTTTGGGAACCTCGTCGGTGTTGTGTTTTCACCCACCGCACTCCTACGCTGCATTCCTGCTCCTGAGCCTGTCTCCTCTTGCCTTTCAGGGACAGCCTTGGTCCTGGCCAGGCTCCCCTTGGAGAAGATAGCAGAATGCCTCAGCGAACTCTGTGCCGTACAGGTGATGGCGCTGAAGAAGGTACGTCCCCGCTCGGAACCGCGTTAACGTGCTCCTTGGCCGTCGCTGGGTTCGGAGGGGACAAATCGGAGGCCATCGAGCTGCCGTGGTCCCATCTTTGCCCGGTGGCTTGATCTGCCTCAGTCGCTGGGTGTCCTCAAAGCCGGAGGTGTGCGAGGAGTCCGGGAGCGAGACAGGATTTGTGCCCAAGACTCTCCTGGCTGAGAAATACCTGGCTGGTAGAGCGTGTAATGGGAGAAATGGGAAGAAAATGGTCCCTAAAAAATCAGTTTATGTGCCGGGAGCCCGAGAGCCCTCCTGAAAAAGCTTTCACCCCGCGTCCCCGGGATGGAACTCGACTTCCCTGTGGGGCACGTGGCCCCAAAACGTCACGTTTGGCTGTCCCGAAAACGTGCTGGCCCTAGTGACCTTTCCGTGCAGAACTGGGGTAGAAATCTCCGAGGAGAGCGGTGGGGTCTGGTGTCCGGGCAGCGGTTATTGGGTCTTTACTGGGAACGGGGCTGCCTGTGGTCCTGAAATCCCCTCGTTTTCCCCCGTTTTCCAGCTGCTCTCTCAGGAGCCAAGCAACGGCCTCTCCTCAGACCCTACCGTGCCCCTGGATCGACTCGCCGTCATATTTAGGTAAGGACGGAGGGGCCGGGGCAGCGCGGGGCGGGTGAGCTCGGGACTCAGAGCTGCTCACCCAGGGACTTCAA
Source organism: Balearica regulorum gibbericeps (assembly GCF_011004875.1). Lineage (NCBI taxonomy): Eukaryota > Metazoa > Chordata > Aves > Gruiformes > Gruidae > Balearica > Balearica regulorum. Next base: position 1,289,413 of record NC_046184.1, on the reverse strand, counting down.
ACGGAATTAGTCACGGCTCCTTTTCCCCCGGCCCCGGGCCGGCGGCTGCTTCTTCACCGGCTTCAAGGATCTCCAGCCCCTCTGAGCCAGTTCCCGGTCCCCTTCCCGCAGCCTCGGCCGGGTGCTTGAGCCTCCGACCCGTTTCTTCGGCTTTCAACACAAAACCTGACTGTTACGAAAGAAAATAAACAAATACCGTTAACCCTTTTGCTGCTTTTCACAGACACACCAACCCCATTGTAGAAAATGGACAGATCCATCCGTGCCAAAAAGTCATTCAGGAAGTGAGTGCCGGCGGGTCGGGATTCGGGGAAGGAATTTGGGGGGAGGGATTGATGGGGGTGTCGTGGCGGGCGGGCAGATCCGTGTGTCCACCGGCACCTCTGGCTGGGGCTGCGCAGCGTCGGGGAGGGGAGCTGCTGGCGGAACGCCGTCCCTCCTGGAAGCGGGGATGGCTGTTGGGGCGGGAATCGGCTTTTCAGCCCCCCGGAAGGGGACCTGGCTCTGGGAACGTCCCAGGCGCTGTGATTTCCCTGCCCCCGTGACGTTCGCAGCGCTGCACCGGAGGTGTCGAGCCGCTCCGAGCTCTTTGCTCCTACGTAAAGCTAATTTACGGGTCCTGGAACGCAGGTTCCTCTCGGTGCCGGGACCCGAGCGGCGTCAGCCTGACGGTTCAGGGGTTTGGGTGTTGGGGTACGCCGCGTCCCCGCGTTCGGCTTTTAACCCCCTTTGTGCTCAGATCTGGCCCGTGCTGTCGGAGACCCTGAACAAACACAGTGCCGATAACCGCATCGTGGAGCGGTGCTGCCGGTGCCTGCGCTTCGCCGTCCGCTGCGTGGGCAAAGGCTCCGCCGCTCTGCTGCAACCGCTCGTCACCCAGGTAAGGGGGTGAGAAACCCCGCGCTCAGCACCTCTGCGGGGACGCTGCGGTCCCGGGCTTGGAGCCGCCTTTGGAAAAGACTCGTTCGGTCGGTGTCGGCAGGCGGGCGCGTCTCGTGGGCGGCTGCTGGCACTGGAAAGCGCCGCGGTAAATGCCGGCGGTCTCGGGAGTTCCTGCGTTAAATCCTTGGGGAGCAGAGGGAGCCTTTGAACCGCGGGGAAGAGCTGAGCTCTGCCCGATTGATGTTCCGCAGGGTGTGGGAACCCTGCGGTTGTATCTGTAATTTGAAAGGGTTGCGTGAAACTCCATGTCGTGCTGCTCCTGGAAGGGGTGTCCTCTGGCAGCGGCGCAGGCAGCGAGCAGGAGATGTCCACGATGCCAGGCAGCGCGTGTTGTCTCCCCGCAGATGGTGAACGTGTACCGGGCGCACCAGCACTCCTGTTTCCTCTACCTGGGCAGCATCCTGGTGGATGAGTACGGCATGGAGGAAGGCTGCCGGCAGGGACTGCTCGACATGCTGCAGGTGGGCGCTGCGGCCAGCGGGTCGGGTTCTTTGGTTCCCGGGTTTCTAAAGCATAGAACTACAGAATCAGTCGGGTTGGAAAAGACCCTTAAGATCCCCAAGTCCAACCGTTAACCCAGCACTGCCCAGCCCACCACTAACCCATGTCCCCAAACACCACATCTACACGGCTTTTAAACACCTCCAGGGATGGGGACTCCACCACTGCCCTGGGCAGCCTGTCCCAGGGCTTGACAACCCTTTGGGGGAAGAAATTTTCCCTGATACCCAATCTAAACCTCCCCTGGCACAACTTGAGGCCATTTCCTCATGTTCTATCGCTTGTTCCTTGGGAGAAGAGACCGACCCCACCTGGCTACACCCTCCTTCCAGGGAGTTGTAGAGAGCGATCAGGTCTCCCCTCAGCCTCCTCTCCTCCAGGCTAAACACCCCCAGTTCCCTCAGCTGCTCCCACCAGACTCGTGCTCCCTTCCCCGCCTCGTTGCTCCCCTTTTCCCCTCCGTGCTCACGGGGAAGGCAAAAGGAGGGTTTGCCTGAAGCAGTTTCCACGGGGCGCTGATGCAGACCCGGGCTGGTCCCACCACCTCTCTGCTCCCACCTATCTTGGTGACCAAAACCGAGGAGGGGAAGTTTTTCGGTTAAAGCAGAAGCGGCGAGTGGCTTCTTGTTGGAGGAACGGACCGCCGAGGAAGGCGTTGCTGCCTGGGGACACGTACCCCAGCCAGAGCCGAGCCCCCGGCCGTGACGGAGGAGGAGCCAGGGTGTGATCCGATCCGCTCCGCTGTGGTCCATGCTGGAAATCTCCCTGCAGGGCGAGGGGCGGTTTGAGGTGTAATCGTAGCTAATTGCTAACGGATCCCCGCGCCCCTTCTCCTAGGCGCTATGCATACCCACCTTCCAACTCCTAGAGCAGCCCAACGGCCTTCAGAACCACCCCGACACCGTGGACGACCTCTTCCGACTAGCAGCCAGGTACCCGCGCTCTCCTGTCGCCTTGTCCGGCCGCGCGAGGACACCCCGACCCCTCTGTCCCTGCGGAGGGGTCCCCACGCGCCCGTGGGAGCTCTCCCCCTCTCCGTGGATGCCAGGCGGGTGCCGGTAACGTCCGTCTGTCCGTCCTCTGCCCGGCCAGGTTTATCCAGCGCAGCCCCGTCACCCTGCTGCGCAGCCAGGTGATGATCCCCATCCTGCAATGGGCCATCGCCGCCACCACCCTGGATCACCGGGACGCCAACTGCAGCGTCATGAAGTTCCTGCGCGATCTCATCCACACCGGGGTGGCCAACGACGTGAGTCACCCCTGGGGTCGTTCCTCGTGGCGAGGGCGGCGGGGGGGGGGGGGGTCTTCCTCCTTCGTCGGCGAGGCCCGGCCGTGCTGCCGTAGCCAAACCAGCTGCGGTTACCCCGCCGCTGCCGGCGCAGGCGCTCTGGGAGCAGCGTGTTCCCGTCTTCGGGCGCTGCTCAGCGTCCTCCTCCTCTTCCTCCCACAGCACGAGGAGGACTTTGACGTGCGGAAGGAGCTCATCAGCCAAGTGATGAACCAACTGGGCCAGCAGCTCGTCAACCAACTGCTGCACACGTGCTGCTTCTGCCTGCCGCCGTACACCCTGCCCGACGTCGCCGAGGTGCTCTGGGAGATCATGCAGATCGACCGGCCGGTGAGAGGGACGGGACGTACCCCGAAAAGGCGCAGGGCGGGGGTCGGGCTTCAGCCCTGAGTTGTCCCAGTGCAGATTTGGGCTCCCGCGGAGCCAAATCCTACAGTTTTTTTCCCCCAAACCGGGAGCTGGGTCTGGCTCCGCGTCGTGAGCTTCTCCCTCCTCTCGCTTCTGCAGACGTTTTGTCGCTGGCTGGAGAACTCGCTGAAGGGTTTACCAAAGGAAACGACGGGAGGAGCCATCCAGGTCACACACAAACAGCTGACGGACTTCCACAAGCAGGTGACGAGGTGAGCGTGCCGCCGCGCCGGAGCGGGGCAGGGTGCGACGCCGGGAGCCAGGACGGCGATAGGACGGCACGCGGCCGCCGCACCTTGGCGTTATAGGTCCCTTGGCGTCTGCGCGGCTCAGCCCCCGAGCGTCTCCGCCGGAGCTGGGCGTGCTGGCGGGACGTCACCCCCAGCCCCTGCCCACAGATCCGCCGGGATGTCTCATCCCGGGCGTTCCCGGGAGGCGGAAGGCCTTGCTTCGCTTTGCCATCACTGAACAGGTTTTGCTGCTCTTGCCTGACCCTGGGGAGCCGGCGTCCCTCCCCGCCGGGGCGCGGGTGGCTTTTGCCAGCAGTCCTGCCGCCTCCCCGCCGTCCCTCCGGCTCCCCGGCCCCGTGACTCACCGCTTCCCGGCCGTGCTGCTGCGACGGGGCCGCATCCGCTCCCGGGGCCAGGGCAGGATCAGCGCGGCGCAGCCGTAACCCGCTCTGGGCAGCCGGCTGTGAGCCGGGGCTCCCCGTCCCCCCGTGCTGCCACGAGCGGGGGGCTTCGGCCGCTCGACCCCCAAACGCTCTGTCACCCCCTGCCCGGCTCCGACTCGCCGAGCCACCAGTCCCGGAGAAATCCCAGAGCCCGAATCTCCTGCTGGGCTCATCCCGGGGGGGCGGCTGGCTGCTCCTGGCTCTGGCTGCGACACGCCGGTCCCCTCCGTCCCGGTCCCGGGGGGCAGCCGAGCCCGTTTGTCCCCGGCGGTTGTCCCTCCATCTCCCCGCACCGTCCCAGAGCCGAGCTGCCGGGCTCCCGGTTCCCTCCCCGCCATCTCGTACCGGGAGGGCTGTGCTGGGTGGGGAGGGACAACACCTTCCCCATCCCCCCGAACGTCCCCCCCCGAACGTCCCCCCCGAACGTCCCCCCTTGTTTTGCAGCGCCGAGGAATGTAAACAAGTCTGCTGGGCTCTGAGGGACTTCACCCGCCTCTTCCGATAGCTCCTGCTCCGGCACGGCGCCCGGCGCCCAGGTAAGAGCCACCCGCGGGCACCCCGACCCCCGCGGCGGCTTTGGGGGCACCCCGGGGCCGCGCTGGCCCCCAGAGGCAGGGGGGGAGGCCGGTGACCCCTCTCTCCCCTCCCCTCCTTCTCCCAGGAATGTCTTTTTAATTAGAAGACAGGAAACGAAGAAACCCAAGAACGTGTCCCACAATCAGCAAAGTTCATCGTGGCCGAGGGCTCCACTCGCTCCAGCGCGTCCCGCGAGCCGGGGCCGGCGCCGCGGGAGGGACGGCTCGAGGATCCCGCTTTCCCGGCGGATTTGCTTCCCGAACGTCGGCTACCGAAACAAGAAAACAAACCAACGCGGGGGGGTAAAAAAAAAAAGAAAAAAAGTAAAAAAAAAAAAAAACCGCGAAAAAACCCCAAAACCGCCACAAAACCAACCCGCCACCGGAAAACAGATTTGCCCGGCAGCGAAACAAGAGTGCGAAGTAGAAAACTTTCTGTGAAATGGAGAAAAAAAAAAAAAGAAGAAAAAAAAACCACCAAAACCCACCCAGAAAGCCCCCACTAAACGTAATTTCAGGCACGACGGGGGCTTTCAAGCAGCTGCAGGGTCTGCCCCCGCGCAGGAGGGGGACGCCGGGGCTCTGCCCTCCCCGCGCCCGCGCGTCCTGCCTGGGGGCGACCTCCCGGAGACGACGCAGGCGGGACGGACTCTTTAAATATATATATTATATTTCTTTTTTTTTTTTTTCCTTTTTTTTTAGTTTGTTTTTTTGGGGGGGTTGGTTTTTTTGGTTTGTTTTTTTGGTTTGTTTTGGGTTTGTTTTGGGTTTTTTTTTTTTTTTTGAGGGGTTTTATTTGGTTTATTTTAGGGTTGGAGCGTGCGGGGAGGAGACGGCTCGAGCGAGTGCGGGGCCGGGGCTGGAGCGCGTGCTGTTCCCTCGGGGGTCTGTAGCCATCTCGAGAACAATAAAAACAACAAAAAACTGAAAAAAAAAAATTAATAAATTAACAAAAAAACCAAACAAACCCCCCAAGTCCTGGCCTGGTTCTTCCCTCGGGGCCGTTGCCTGGATTTGGTCTTTGGGTGCCCGGTGCAGCCACCCCCGTCCCTGGGCGGGGGGTGCTCCAGCTCCAATTTCTTGTTGATTTACCCCAAAACTGCAGGAGGGCTGGGGGGGGGGTATCACACCGTGGGTGCTCCAGGGAGGTGGGTCCTGGGTCAGCGTGGCCCCCTCCTCCCCCAGAGCACCCATGGGACCCGGCGGGGGCTCGTCACCGGCAGCTCCGGGGGGGGGTGGGGGGGCGGTGGTGCTGTGGGTGCCCCCCGTGTCCGCCCCCCCCATCACTGGGGCAGGGAGCCGGGCGGCAGCACCCAGGGTCCGGCGGCGGGTCCGGGCTCTGGTTGCGCCGGCGGCAGCCGCTGCTGGTTCTGCCAGAGCTGGTGAAGCTCCTTGAACTGCTCCACCATCTTGTCCTTGAGGTCGGGGTGGGAGATCTGCAGCGGGATGCTGTCGGCCGACCAGGAGAGCTCTCCCGAGAACATCTCCAGCAGCAGCCGTGCCGCCACCGGCACCACCTGCGAGAGTCCCCGCCGCGTCAGCCGGCACAGGGACGCCCACCCGTGCGTCCCCCCGCCCTGTCCGGGCATCCCGGGGGGGGCCCCGGGGTGTCCCCGTCCCCTCACCTGCACCGTGATGAGCTTCTTCTCCTTCGGTTTCTGGTCCGGCCACTCTTCGCCAAAGCAGAAGAAGATCTCGAAGGGTGGGGGGGTGCTGGTCTGGCCCTTCTGGAACAGGATGAGGTCTGCGGGGCCGGACGCCACGGTGAGGGGCAGGATGGAGCATCGCACCAGCCTCTCTGTCCCACCCGGTGTCCCCCCACCCCACCCGCTGTCCCCTCATCCCACCCACTGTCCCCCCGTCCCACCCGCCATCCTTCCACCCACCGTCCCCTCATCCCACCCACTGTCCCCCCGTCCCACCCACCATCCCTCCATCCCACCCACCGTCCCCCCATCCCACTGAGTGTCCCCCCGTCCCACCCGCCATCCCTCCACTCACCGTCCCCCCATCCCACCTGGTGTCCTTCCATCCCACCCGCCGTCCTTCCATCCCACCCAGTGTCCCTACACCCAGTGTCCCCCATCCCACCCAGTGTCCCCCATCCCACCCACCGTCCCTCCATCCCACCCGCCGTCCCCAAGGGACGCAGAGGACAATCCCCCCCCCCCCAGTCTGACCATTGAGGAACCCCTCCAGGCTGAAGAGTTTGGTTTTCTTCTCCCTCTCGATGGGGTTGGGGCCGGCGCGGGGGCCGGCGCAGGGTCCCGTCCAGAAGACCTTGCACTGGCAGAGGCGGATGGCGTAGATGTCCTGACCCTGGAGCTCCAGGATCAGCCCGCGGTCCAGCACGTCCAGGAGCTGGTGGGTGTAAAACCGCTGCTTCTCGTTGGGGATGGCGTCGGTGGCGGGGAACCGGACCTGCTCCAGCGTCAGCGGCCCGAAAAGCTCCACCTGCTCCTGCGTGGGCTCCAGGCTGCTGTGGAAGAGGCGGCAGCCGTGGGGGTTGCTGATGGTGAGGACGCAGACCTGGCGGCCGCGGTACTGGAACTTCAGCTCCAGGTCGGTCACTGCCGAAGGGACGCGGATGTCAGAGCTGCCCGCGCGGGGACCGCCCCACGGCCGCCCCACAGGCACCCGCAGGCACCCGTGGCCACCCCACGGGCACCCCATGGCCACCCTCCCACCCACCGCCACCCCACGGGCACCCCGAGGCACCCCACAGGCACCCCCCCCACCCACCACCACCCCACGGGCACCCCAAGACACCCCACGGGCACCCACGGGCACCCCACAGCCACCTCTCAGCCCCCCCCGTGCCACCCCATGCCCACACCCAGCGCCTCCCCCCACCCACGCCCCCCGTCCCCTCCTGTCCCCCCCCACCCATGTGTGTCCCACACAGCCCCCCCCACCCATGCCCACGCCCCCCGACTCATGCACCCCCCCCAGCTCCCCCCCCCCATGTCCCCCCCACCCCAGGGCCACCTCCCACCCCCCCAGCTCCCTCCCCGTGTCCCCCCCACCCCCCCGGCCCCCCCCGGCGTACGCGGCAGCATGTGGGGGCTGATGAGCAGGTTGGGGATGACGTGCTCCATGGGTGCCAGCGGGCAGGCGGCGGGGGGCCCCAGGGTGCCCAGGGGGGGCCCCGTCTCGGCGAGGGCGGCGGGGGGCAGCTCGAGGGTGCCGTGGGTGCCCCCCCCCTCCCCGGGGAGCAGCGCCGGGGGGGGCGGCGCGAAGGGCCCCAGTGGGCAGCCGCTGCCGAAGGGGGGCTCCTCCTTGGGCCAGGGGTAGGGGGGCAGCAGGTCCCCCCCGTGCTGGGTGTCTGGGGTGCAGCGCGGGGTCAGAGGGCGGCCGCGACCCCCCAACCGCCCCCCAAAACCGCCGGGCGGGTGCACCCTGCACCCCCACCCACCCGGTGCCCCCCACTCACCGCTGATGCTGAGCGACGTCATCTTCTGGAGCTGGGGGGGGAGCAGCGTTACGGGGTGGGGTGCGGGGCTCCCCCGACACCCACCCCCAGGGTGTCCCCGGTTTGGGGGTCCCTGCACCCCGACCCCCCCCCCGTGGGTACCTGGCTGACGTCCTCCTCTTCCTCGTCACAGCCGTAGTCATCCTCGGGCACCCCGTCTGCAAGGGAGACAGGGCTGGGGGGCGCAGGGGGACTTGTGGGGTGCTGGGGACCCACTGGGTGCTGGGGCGTTATGGGGTGCTGGGGTGTTATGGGGTGCCAGGTCCCTGTGGGGTGCTGGGGACCCATTGGGTGCTGGGGCATTATGGGGTGCTGGGGTGTTATGGGGTGCTGGGGTGTTATGGGGTGCTGGGTTCTTCTGGGGGGGGGGGGGGGTGTGGGGTGCTGGGACCTTGTGGGGGACTTGTGGGGTGCTGGAGCCTTGCAGGGTGCTGGGGCTTTGTGGGTGCTGGGGACTTCAGAGGGTGCTGGGGTGTTATGGGGGGCTGGGGCTTTGTGGGTGCTGGGTCCTTGTGGGGTGCTGGGATGTTAGGGGGTGCTGCGGTGTTGTGGGGTGTTGTTGGGGTGTTGGGGGCTGTTGTTGGGGTGTGGCGGCTGTTGTCGGGGCGCTGTTGGGCTGTTGCGGGGTGCTGTTGGGCTGTTGTTGGGGTGTGGGGGGCTGTTGTTGGGGTGTTGTTGGGGGCTGTTGTCGGGGTGCTGTCGGGCTGTTGTCGGGGTGTTGTCGGGGCGCTGTTGGGCTGTTGTTGGGGTGCCGGGTCCCTGGGACGCCCCGGGGTGCCCCCCCCCCCCCCGCTGGGGTACCTGCGCCCTCGGGGGGCCCCTGGCAGAGCTCGTAGACCTTGTAGGGCTGGGGGGGGGCGGCCCTGGGGCCGTCGAAGAGCAGCCGGAACTCCCGGCTCTTGTTGAGGGCGCAGCGCAGATTGGCCTTCCAGCGTGCGGGGTCGGGGGCGTCCAGCCCCGCCCGGAACTTCCCGGTCTCCTGCGCCCAGGCCTGGGGGGGGGGTCAGCACCCCATTGGCACCCCAGCGGCACCCCCACCCCATTGGCACCCCCACCCCGGCACCCCAGCGGCACCCCCACCCCGGCACCCCATTGGCACCCCCCAGCACCCACCCCCACCCCCGCCACCCCCATCCCGTGTCCCCGTGACACCCCACCCCCCCCCAGCACCCCCCACTGTCTGTGTCCCATGGCCCCATTGTCCCCCATCACCCCACGTCACCCCCCATCCCACACCCCCCATGTCCCCCCCACCCCACGTGTGTGTGTCCCCCCATGTCCCCCCCATCACCCTGTGTGTGCCCCCCCCCATGCCCCCCATGTCCCCCCATCACACTATGTCCCCTCCCATCCCCTGTCCCCTGTGTCCCCCCATCACCCCGTGTCACCCCCCATCCCATGTCCCCCCATCACCCCATGTGTGTGTGTCCCCATCACCCCATGTCCCCCCCACATCCCCCCTCCCACGTCCCCCCATCACCCCATGTCCCCCCCACATCCCCCCTCCCACATCCCCCCATCACCCCATGTCGCCCCATCCCATGTCACCCCCCATCACCCCCATGTCCCCCCCTCCCTTGTCCCCCATGTTCCCTCCACATCCCCCCCCATGTCCCTCATGTCCCCCCATCCCCCCATGTGCCCCCCTCCATGTCCCCCCATCCCCCCATGTCCCCCCCATGTCCCCCCACCACCCCATGTGTGTCCCCCCCATCACCCCCGTGTCCCCCCCCGTCCCCCCCTTGTCACCTTGAAGATGTTGTCGTGGTCCTGGGGGGCGGGGGGGTGGCGGGTGGCGTGGCGCCAGGGGATGGCGAAGCGTCTGCGCTCGGGGTCCAGCCAGTGCAGCCCCGGGTAGCGCCGGCTGTCCACCTGCGCCACCAGCCAGGGCTTCAGCCGCACCCGGCGCGCGGGGGGGTCCATGGCGGGCTCTGCGGGGCGGGGGGCACGGGGCTGGGGCAACGGGGTACCCGCCACCCGGGCCGGGGGGGGGGGGTGAGGCCCGGCCAGCTCGTGACACGGGTGAGAGAAGGGGCTGAGGCCTGGGCAGCTTGTGACATGGGTGAGAGAAGGGGCTGAGGCCTGGGCAGCTCGTGACATGGGTGAGAGAAGGGGCTGAGACCCAGCCAGCTCGTGACATGGGTGAGAGAAGGGGCTGAGGCCTGGGCAGCTCGTGACATGGGTGAGAGAAGGGGCTGAGGCCTGGGCAGCTCGTGACATGGGTGAGAGAAGGGGCTGAGGCCCGGCCAGCTCGTGACATGGGTGAGAGAAGGGGCTGAGGCCTGGGCAGCTTGTGACATGGGTGAGAGAAAGGGCTGAGGCCTGGGCAGCTCGTGGTGCGTGTGTGTGTGTGTGTGTGTGTGTGCACGCGTGTGAAGGAGCTGAGACCCAGCCAGCTCGTGACACAGGTGAGAGAAGGGGCTGAGGCCTGGGCAGCTCGTGGTGCGTGTGTGTGTGCACGCATGTGACGGGGCTGAGACCCAGCCAGCTCGTGACACGGGTGAGAGCGTGTCTCTGTGCGTGTGTGTGAGAAGGGGCTGAGGCCTGGCCAGCTCACAACACGTGTGTCCGTGTGAGAGTGCAGGGGCTGAGACCCAGGGAGCTCGTGACACGTGGGGGGGGTGGGGGGTGCTGAGGCCTCGCCACCTCATGACGTGTGTGTGTGTGTGTGCGAGAGACGGTGCAGAGACCTGACCAGCTCATGACACACGCGTGTGTGTGTGTAAAACGGGGCTGAGACCTGGGCGGCTCATGACACGTGTGTGCACACCCGGGAAGGGCTGAGGCCCCTCCAGCTCGTGACACGTGTGCGTGTGCGCGCGCGCGTGTGTGTGGGTGTGCAAAGGGGCTGAGGCCTGACCAGCTCGTGACACGTGTGTGTGTGCACAGGTGTGACCCGGCACCCGTGGGTGCCCCCCCCGCGTGTCCCCGGGCCCTGGGTGGGACACACACACACACACACACACGCACACGCACACGGCGCTGGGGGGGGGGGTGTTCCCACCCACCCCGCGTGTCCCCGCGGTCCCCCGTGGCCCCGCCCACCCCCGCGGTGGCAGTGGGGGAGGGGGTGTCCGCGAGACCCGTCCCCTCGCGTGGGCGTGGGGAGGGGGGGGGGGGCGTCACGCTGCGCCCCGAAAGCAGAAGCTGCGGCGGGTTTGGGGAAACAAAACCGGGCTGGAGCCGCCAAGGGTCCCAGCGGGGCGGGAACACGGGGGGGACACGGACACGGGGGGGACACGGACACGGGGGGGACACGGACACACACCCCGACACTGACCCCCCCACCCGGGACGGGGAGAGGAGCGAGATCCCGCGCCCCGTGGGGACGGTGGGGTGACGGTCCCCGTGGGGTCAGGGTGACGGGCGCCATGGGGGGGGGGGTCACCCCGAGCCTGGTCCACGCGTGGCACCCGCCCACGTGCCCGCACACACGCGTGTGCAGGACCGAAGGGACGGACGGACGGACACTTCCTCAAACGCGCTTGTGGCGGGTCCCGTGGGTGCCGTGGGTCCCGTGGGTGCCGTGGGTGCCCAGGCTGCTGCCCCCCCCCCCCCCCCAACTCAGCGATGCCCACGGCCCCCACCCCCACGGGACCCCACACCGCGGCACCCACCCGCAGGGACACCCACCCGCGGGCACCCAACCCCGGGACACGCACCCCGTGGGCACCCATCCCGGGGGGGGGGGGGGGGGCCGGACACAGACACCCCCCCCGTTCCCACGGGCACGCACCCCACGCCCACGGGGGACTCCGGGGGAACCGGCACCGGGACTCACCTGCGCTCCGCCGCCGCCGCCGCCCAGCGCTTCCGCACGGCGGGGCCGGGCCGTGGGGCGTGGGACGGGCCGTGGGGCGTGGGACGGGCCGTGGGACGGGACCGGCCGCACTCCCGCCCCCCCGGGACCGGCCCGGCCCCGCCGCGCCCGAGGCGTGTCCCGTGTCCCGTGTCCCCCGTGTCCCCCCACCCGTGTCCCCCCACCCGTGTCCCCCTCCGGGGTCCGGTCCCGCCCCCGCGTGTCCCCCCGCCCCGCGGCAGACCCCTCATTAACATATGCTTTACATACATTTGCATACCCCGCGCCCATCGCCCGCACCACGTGACGCGCGGAGGGGGGGGATCCCCGGAGTGGGAGGGCATTCCCCTCCTCCGGGCTCTGATTGGCCTCGCTCGCTGTCACTCATCCACGGACCATGTCCCCGCCCTCCCTTCCCCTCGTGGCCCCGCCCCTAGCGCCGCTCCCCCCGCCCACCCCCCTCCCCTCCACCGGGGGCGTTGCCCGGCAACGCGAGGGGGGCGGGGCGATGGGCGGGGCCCACGGCACGCGGAGACCCCGCCAGGCTCCCGGGGCGCCCCCGGGTCCCCCCGCCCGCCCCAGGAGGCCCCGAAAGAGGTACCGGTACCCCCCCCCCCCTTGGGAACGGTAATTAAACGATCCTTTTAATTGCCGCCGCTTCATTAACCCCCCCCGCGTGAGGTGTCCCGGGGGTGGGGGCCGGGCAGGCTCCGGCTTTGGGGGAGAACGGCTCAATTAACGTCTTAGTTAAGCTAAGGGGGGGATGTAGATCCCAGTGGATTCCCAGTGGGATGGGAGCACATCCCAGCGGATTTCCAAGGGAGGGGGGGCAGATCCCGGTGGATTCCCAGCAGGAGAGGGGCAGATCCTGGTGGATTCCCAGTGGGGTGGGAGCAGATCCCGGTGGATTCGCACGGGAAGGGGGGGGGGGGTAGATCCCAGTGGATTCCCAGTGGGATGGGAGCGCGTCCCAGTGGGTTCCCACAGGCAGGGGGGCAGATCCCAGTGGATTCCCAGCAGGAGAGGGGCAGATCCCGGTGGATTCCCAGTGGGGTGGGAGCAGATGCCAGTGGATTCAGGGGTGGGTGGGTGGAGCAGATCCCAGTGGATTCCCCGGGGCGGGGAGGAGCAGATCCCAGTGGATTCCCATGGGGAGGGGGTGGGTGGGAGCAGATCCCGGTGGATTCCCACGGGGAGAGGAGCAGGTCAGAGTGGATTGGGGGGGGGGGGGAGCAGATCCTGGTGGATTCCCAGTGGGATGGGAGCAGGTCCCAGTGGATTCCCGGGGGGGAGAGGAGCAGGATGGATGATCCCAGCCTATGAGCCAGGAACAGGGATTCAGGCTGGGAATCCCGGTCCTGCCCTGCTGCAGGATGTGGGGAGAGGAGCTCCGGGCCTCCGAGCATCTTCCCTCCGCATCCCAGCCAAATTCCCAGCCAAATTCCCAGCCAAATTCCCTTCCTACCCGGCGTGCAAACCACAGCCGGGCACAAAATGCCAGAAAAAGGCACCAAAAAAAGCCGATTTAGGGGTTGCCGAATGGATATTTCCTCAAGGCTCCTGTTTCGGCACCCGCTCGAGCTTTGCCTGCGTTATTCTGTCCTCGCCGCGGGAGCGGCCGGAGCGGGAGGCCCACGGGTGGGAGACGACGACGGCCCCGCCGATGAGTCGGGGTTTTTCGGCAGAGATTTTGGGGAAACGGGAAGGAAACGGGACGGTCGTGCGTTTCCCCTCCGCCGCCTCCTCCTTTCGCATCCTCCTCCGTGTTTCGGGAAGCGCTGGGGCTTCAGCTGGCTCCGAGGGTTCGCTGGTTTATGTTTTATTTTAATTTTTCCATCGTTAATGGCAACTGTCTCCACCAGACTCGGATTTGACAGTCCCCGTCCCCAGCTCCGCTCTCTGCCCCACGGCCTCACTGGGACACAAAGACGGGGGGGGGAGGAGGGGAAAAATCAGGTTTTTTGGGGTTATCACGCATGAAGTCACGGAGGAGGGGACTTCCCCATTCGCTTCTTCCACCGAGAACCGAAACCGTTCTCAAAAACATCGGGTTTCGCTCCTGACCTGGCGCCGATGTCCCTCTCCCAGCACTTTTCACCTCTTATTTTTCTATTTCTGGTTAAAACTCCCCAGGATTGCCTGGGTCTTGGGCGGCCGTGAGAGGGAGCACTCAGCCCTGACGACACCGAAGCGGCTCCCCGGGGTGATGTTGGATGGGACGTCCCGGAGCTGGGCTGTCGGCATCTCGGCGTCATCGCTTCCCGGGCCCCCGGCCAGCTGCCCGCTCTGGATACCGGCGTGATGTATTTTTGGGCTCCTGGTGCAGACTGACCTCCAGCTCTTTTTCTTCCTTAATTTGGTGGCCTCTTCCCCTGGAGCCAGCTTTACCGTGAGCGGGACGTGGTGCCGAGGACACGGCTGGGGCACTGGAGCCATGCCGGAGCTGTGCCGGAGCAGTGCCGGAGCCGTGCCGGAGCTGTGCCGGAGCAGTGCCGGGCCAGCCGTCCCGCTCCCGGGCTGCCTGGGCAGGGAGATAAACACGAGGCCGTCCCATTTCCAGGGATTTTCCTTCGTGGCCAGAGCCCAGCTCGGCTTCCCACTGTCGGCCGCATCCTGCAGCGCCGGGATTGGCACCTCCGGTCCAGTTGACACCCCCCAGCTCCTTAACGCCGCGCCTGGGACCGGGCGGTGAGGTGCCGGGGGTCCATTTGCTCCGCAGGTTTGCTCTCCGGTTTTGAGGTCTCGTTTTCTCCGTGGCAGCTCCGAGCAGACGGTTCAGCAGAAGCTGAGGGAATCCTTTGCCGTCCCACGGCTCCTGGTCAACGGAATCGCCGTTTTCCTGATTGAGTTGGTTCGCTTCCTCGGTGAGACCGTGGTCCAGGTGAGCCAGCCTGGTTTCCGTGCCACCGAGAGATGTGGTACGAGCACTCGGGCCCTCCAACCTCTAACTGAGACTTTTTTATCTGATTGTATTATTTTTTTAAATCTCTGATGATATTTTTTTCAATCCCCGTTTCCCTCGAAGACCCCTGGGTTGTTAAAGCTCAGTCCCATCTCAGTGGTGGACCCGTTTCTGGGGAGGTTGGACTTGTTCTCCAACAGAAAAGAAAGCCCCAAGGTCAGACACAGAAGATATTTGATGGCGTGAGAAACATGAGTGTTCCATACCCACCCAGAAGGTTTGCCCTCCAAAAAACCGTGGTTACACCCCAGAGATACCACCAGAAACCTTTCTGCCACCGGTACGCCCGGTCTGGGGTCACTGGGAGACGAGATGTGCTGACACCCCGAGTATAAACCCCCCGCTCCCCTTCCTCTGGGAATTTCCACCTCAAAATACTTCAGTACTGGGAGGAGAAACTTCTCCGCTATCTCAAACTTCTCCTCCCACAGTGAAATTTGTGAATCTCTACCGTGTTTTCGGTACCTCTAAGAGGAGCAGGGAGCTCCTTGTGAGTAACTCATCCAAATATTTATCGAAAACAAGCATTTTAACCCAAATTCACCTTCCTCTCCAGGTGCTGGCGGTCGGTTTGCTGAGAGCCGTCGGCGATCATATTTTGAAGCCCTTCTTGGCGGCGACGTTCAACAGCCTCCTGCAACCTCTGCTGCTGTTCCTGCTGAAGATCCTCCGCGGCATCCGGGACCTGACGGATCCCATCGTCGACATCCTGGCCGCCGTCTGCGCGCAGGTCGCCGTCCTGCTGCGGGCCATCAGATTAGTGGAGGTCAACCTACAGCCGGACAGGAGGATGGAGATTGGCAGCAGTTGAGGTTGGGTTGTGGGTGGCCAAGGAAGAAGGGGAGGAGAGAAGTGTTGATTTCTGCAAGGAACGATGGAAATTGGGGGAGAACGGGGCTGTTTGCGGCACGGGGAGGCAGGCACCGAGAAGGCGAGGAGAAGCGGCGTGGCCGCGAGTTTCTGTGCGGGCGGAAGGTACACGGCGCCAACGGGATTGGGTTTGTATGTTCTGTTTTTGCAAATAACTCCTCAATCGACCCGTTAAATTACAATTTTAGAGCTCGGACCGTGTCTCTATTGAGGTGTTTTTCCTTCTCCTGCCTGGAAGACTCGGCTTTCCGCAGGGAAGGACTTCCCCGTCCGCCCTCTTGCAGCGGGCTCTTCCAGTGGGCTCCGCTGCCGATTTCGGAGGTGGTTTGGTGTCAGGAGCCACGATGTCCTCAGTCCTTGCCGGGGGGGGGATGGACTTCTCCCCAGAGAGCCAAACGGCTCCCAGGCACCCTTGATGTGGGCTGCGCCTCCGCCGGAGCAGCTCTGCTGCTGTGGGAGGGGGTCCTGTAGGGACCGGCGGGGGAGGCAGAGGAGCAGAACAGCGGGCAGCAAAGCTTCGAGTGCGTTTTGCAAAGCTTTGAAGGGGATCAGGGCTGGGACTAAGCCACGTTTTGGGGCTCGCGCCTGTGCCCCTCTCCTCCTGGGAGCATTTCCCACCGCTTGCGTGCGCTGCGAGATCCCTTTGGCCTCGATGATTACACGCCGAAAGCCCTTTTCTTTTTATGGGCAGCCAGCAGCTTGTTTTTAACTTCCCGGCCTGTAAGATCATCCGAAGGATTGAGCCGACGACCGGCTACGATTTAATGAACGAGCTCCACGACGAGGCACTGCGAGGGGTCCACCGCGGTGGCCGTGCCCGTCGGCGCGCGCTCGTTGCCCTGACTCGCCGTGCTATTTGGGTGCCGCTGAGTTCAGTGATAACGGGATGTTCCTCTTCGCTGGTGCAAAGCGACGAGCTGGAAGCCACCAAGGCGAAGAAGAGCTCTCCAGGGTCGGATGACCAAGGGCAGAGTGTGATTGAGAAGCCGAAGCCGAACCGAAACTTTCCGGGCAGCGGGAAATGTGCTGGTTTTCCAGGAGAGGGAGACCAGACCAGCTTTGCCCTTGCTCCTCAGCTAACGGCATGCAGACACGAACAGGACCTGGCCTCGTGGATCGGGTCCGGCGCGTCCTGCAGCCAAGTCACCGGTGCCAGGATCGCACCAGGACGGGTCCGAGGGGCGTTTGGGACACACACACACACACACACACACACACGGCTGTCCTCAGGGTATTCCCGTCCACGCGAGGCCCCCGCGTTGGGGCGCAGGCACGTCCCGCCGACCACTCCCTGATAACAGAGCTTTCTGCAAGGAAATGATTAAAATGAACAAACAGAAAGCATGACTAAAAGGATGGAATTAATTTGAGGTTTCTTGCTTTGTTGATTTAGCCCAGGATTCACTTTAATGATTTAAGTGGCTTTAATTAAATCAATCTGCTCCGGGAACAGGAATTCCCCATTTCATTTTATTTATTTATTTATTTTGCCTAAAGCTCTCCAAATCAGCACAGATCCAAGAGACAGAGAGAGAATCGGGGAAAATTCAACAGCCAGGACTGAGGAGAGGCAGCTTGTGTCATGCTCGAGCAGCATCTCTCTCCAGGCAGGGACCCTCCGTCCCGCACCGGGAGAGGACGTGTCCGCCGTCCTCCTGCAGCCCTGGCTCCCGGCAGGCACCCAAGGAGCTGGGTGCTGGGTGCAGAGCCGCCATCCGCCTCCCGCGGCCCCTGGGACGGGGGATTTGCACGTCCTGCCGGCCCTGGGGACGGCGTAACAGCCGGTTGGAGTTTGTCTTGCAAATTAGACACCGTCACGCCCCGGCAGCAGCAGCTCAGAGAGAACAAGGTGCAGAAAGTAACTTTCTTTTTTTTTTTTTTTTTTTTTTTTTTTTTGAGTTTTGGGGCCTAAAGGGGTGAAGCGGAGCTCTGGGCTGCTGGCCATGCACATCTCCTTGGTGCTTCTCCACTCATCGAGAGCAAAACCCTCTTTTTCCTCCTTAAAAAAAAAAAAATCCTCCAAGCAAACAAACCCCAATCCAAACTACGTGCATTTAACACGCCCAGTCTGTGCCTTCCCTCCACCGTGCCCCAAACGCTGGCAGGGGTGTGCAGCCCCAGCTGCTCGGGGCGGCGGGGGGGAAGGCAGCAGGGGATGCAGTGCCTCTCCGGCACGCACCCACCTCCCTGTGGGAGCACGCATGTGTGCCCGGGACGGGGTCTCGAAGTAGCCGTCCCATCCTCAGCCTCCTTTCACATGCCCCCTGCGCCGGGCTGCCGGTGACCCCCCGGCACTCATGGCGGTGCTCAGTTACAACGCCGTGCTCGGACAAGGACATTGTTGGCTGGTGGCAGCAGTGCTCACGGGGCTTACGCTCACCAGCAGCCCGGGCTGGCAGCTCCCTCGCATTGCTGCTCCCTTACATCACTGGCCCGAATGCCTTCCCTCCGGCTCATCCCTCCGCTCCGAGCGCTGCGGCCGAATCCCACGAAGACAACTCGGCACGGGAGGGCGGTGGAGCGGCAAGGCGCTTCTCCTGGCTCACAACCAAATTTTTAGGTTTTTGGTTGTTTTTTTTTTGCCAGCCCTATGGACCTCAACCCAGGTGCTGTGCCTGCTGGATGGGGGGGTACGGCTCTACCCGACTCTTTCCGCCGTCATCGCTGGGGGTTTTGCTGATGGCTGCCCCGGAGCAGCCAGGGAGGAGTGGGTGCAGGGCCGGGAGAGCAGCCAGCTGGGACGTGGAGGAATGCCAGGACGCTGAGCACAGGGCCCCCTTCGGCTCTGCATGGCCATCGCTTCCCTAAATAGACGACTACGGGGCGGGAGGATTAGCTGGGGGCATTCCTATGTCCCCCGCCGCTGACCCCGGGACGCGTTGCTCATCGCTATATTAAATCCTGCACACAACAAGTTGTTCTTCACAAGTCCTTCGCTCCAGGTGTCGGGATTTCTGCTCCTCCCTGTTGCCCCGCACTTTCAAACACCGCGGGGATTTGCAGACGCCGAGTCAGATTTGGTTTGTTCCGCTTGGATTTTGCAGGGGAGGTTTGTGCTTTTCCCTTTCGATGCCTCCTGGCACCGCTCGTGGAGCGCGAGGGTATTTATAGCCAGCCGGCGAGGTGAAGAGCCGCTGCCGAACTGTTCGCGAACGCTCTGTGCCAGCCCGATGACGGGGCTGCTCGTGCGTGGTTATAGCCACGTGGTTTCACAGGAGGAGCCGAGGGCCTGGCCCTGGGTTTAGGTTTTTGGGGGGGGTCACAGCCCTGCCGCGTGGCTCTGCTCGGGAGAGGGGCTGTAGGAATGTGGTTGTGCGGGAACACACCGGGTTGTACCCTCGTTTGGGTCCCAAAGAGGCCACAGCCTGGGGTCAGAACAAAGCACAGAAGTGTTGAAATAAACTGGAAATGAGCTGTTTTGGCTTAAATTTGGAAAGGCTCGGTGTTTTGGTTTCTTGACACCATCTTCCCATGGTCAGAGGTAAACTGAGGCAGGGCGTGAGTCAGTCTTTCCGTGGAGACACTCGGTGTTACACGTTCAGGTCATCTTGCCCATAAAAACCAGAGTCACGCTCTTGCTGCTCATCCTTGGGCTCCTCCGACCTCCCACATCATTCCTTATGGTGGAGATGCCACGGGTCCTGCTTCCCTCCACTCCCACAGGCAGCTCCATGTCCTCCACCCTTCAGCATGCCGCTGGGGACGCGGCCCAACCCCAAAGGGCTTCCCCAATTTCACCTGCGGGACCTGTTCTGCTGCTGAGGGACCTCAGCCCACCTCATGGTCCTTCCTCAGAGCAGAGTCACCGCAACGTCGCTCCTGGGAGAGGCTCCTCATCCCTCCTATCCGAATCACCCCCATCGTAGGTCTGCATGCCGGACCTGGTGCATCCACAACCTCATCCCTGGTCCCAACGTGCAAAAGAAGGTTTCTGCCTCACTCCCAGCAAGAGACTCTTAAAAAAACCCCTCTCACATTTTCTTTTTTTTTTCACACTGATCAAGCGCAGGTTTGCTGTGCTCTCCTCCCAGATCGCGGTTCTGAGACCACCGGTTGTTGTCGCTGCCCTCCCTTGGGCTTTCTGCAGGTGGCCCAGCACAGGATCTAGGATTAGGGCTCAGGCATTGACACTTTGGGGTTTTTTTTTTTGGTTTGGTGGTGTTACCGCTTTGGGGAAATGACCTGAAGAGCGGGTGAGATGCAGGCTGTGCTCCCAACAAGCGCTGGAGTCTTGCTGTGCTTCCATAGCTGCTTTCCCAGAGGGATTTGTAACAGCTCAGTGTCTGACCACCCTACAATGGAGCTGGCATCCCAGGGCAAAGCTGGAGCTGGGAATTCCTTTCAGATACGTTCACTCCTTCATTTAATAGTCCCCGTTGCCCTCTCTGCAGCTCACATGGAAGCAGGTCACCACTTGCAGGCTTAGCCAGGAGAAACCTGTCCAATTGCCCACGTTACACATGCCATGGACTTCCCAATTCATTTGGGTTTGAACAACAGTGCACCTCCCGGGAAAAAACATCCCATTCTGTGGCAAAACCATGCAGTCCTGGCCAGCGAGATTCCTTCGACCTGACTTCACCTTCCTGAACGAGGCAGATGGCTTGAGGACAGAGTCCTCCAGTTTTCCAGCACTCCCGCTCCTTCACGGTGGCGTTGGTTATTCTCCAGATCCTTCCTGGCATTGGCTGTTTTCCAGATCCTTCGTGGCACCATTGGTGGTTGTCCAGCTCCCTTGTGATGTTGGTCATTCTCCAGATCCTTCCTGGCGGCATTGGTTGTTCTCCAGATCCTTTGTGGCGGCATTGGTTGTTCTTCAGACAGTCACAGCTCTTCTTCCAGGGGTGTTTCTCAAGGGACTCACAAAGGTTTTAAGCTAAAACCAGCACCTAAACAGTGTCTGTGACTTGGCAGTGGCTGTAGCCGTGGGTGGGATGATCAATAGGCCAAGAGACTAATAAAATTCCCTCTTTCTTGTCCAAATACCAAGGTCATCTTCCCCCTGTCTGGGGCATGTGACAAAGAGGTAAACAAGGCTACAGCTGAAAATCTAGTTAATAAGTAACGTCTTCTCCTAATTGTCTGCTTTTGGTAGAGTTTGAAGGTATAAGTAATAAGTATCCAGCACTTTCGAAAACCAGGGCACTTTCTTTACCGCTGTACAAAGTGGGAACTGGGCAAAGATCTGATGTTATAGACAACTTATGGTTGTATCCGTTCTTAGCTAAGGTTATGAGTGAGACAAAACCCGTGGAGAAAGGAAATATATTTTGTTAGAGGTGTCTCAGTGGACAAAGCAGCTAAACATCTACAGTTTGGGCAAAAGAAATCAGTGGGGCCAAGGGATTGGAAAATAAAGATGGGGAGAGGATTTTACCTCGTGCAAAAGATTGGGGAGCGAGCAGAGGATCCAGCTGCAATGTGTCAACATTTTTAAAAGGCTCTGAAAAACTGGAAGAACTGAAAAAAGAAACTAAGAAAATGGCCTGACAGTTGGAGAAAATGTCTTTGATGAGGTACTTGGAGCTCAGGGTTTCTTTAGCTCATCAGAAAGGAGGAAGAGAGATGATTTCGGTTCTGCACATGAGCACTTCTGCAAAAAAAAAAAGGCTCAGGAAGAGCCTCAAATTACTACTCAATCCTCTCAACTGCGGTCTTTGCTGGATCAACATTGTTTTAAACGTAGTCAGAAACCCGGGCCAGAACTGAGTCACCGCTCCAACTCCGTTGGGCTTGAGCGAGAGCATCCACCCCTGGACCTCTGGTTTCGTGAGCCGGTCAGCGACGCCTCCCTTGTTTTGTCGTTCTTCGAGCCCTTTGCCTAGATCACACCACGTCCTGTAGATCCACGTGCAGGATCCCTCAATGTCCAGATCCTTCCGTGCCTGGGATGAGGTAGCGGCCCCCTTGGGAAGGCAGGCAGGTCCCGGTGCCGGCGGTAGCCCCTTCCTCAGCTTTTGCTCCGTGCAGTCGCAGAGGGCAGGACCTGGGGAAATTGGGCTGCTCCCAGTTTTCCTTCAAGCCCTTAAAGCACGTTTTTTAAGAACGTGGACTCGATGATCCTTACGGGTTCCTTCCAACTTGAGATAGTCTATGATTCCTTGTAAAGTAAAAAAAAAAAAAAAAAGTTTCTAGTCCTCCTGGGTGTAAAGAAAAACTTGAAAACACAAACATTAAAGTTTAAAAATCACGAAGACAAACCCCCTGAGCCATCTTTTATTAAAAAACCCCCACATCTCCTGATTTTAAAGTCAGTTCACAATCTTCTGATATGGGAACAGCTATACCATACACAATTTATTGCCAGTGCAGATCCACATTTGAAATAGGGATGTAGTATTCTCTTGTGATCTTCCGATATCAGCAACTAGAGAGATAAAAAAAAGATGAAGCATTCGTTTTTCAAGGAACTTTCGCGTTAAGTTTTTTCAGTTCATGACTTAATAGTTGGGACGAGTTTAAAAACGTCAGCTGGCTGAAGCAGCTTTTAAAATTGTTTACCCTGACACAGAGGGTGGGAATTATCTCAGCATACTGTAAATATCTGGTGTGAACATCTGCCATGGATGGCGCAGCTCAGCTCCCTTCAGAGACTGGAGAGAAACGCACTCTTAGGGTACAATTCATCTGACCTAATTTAGGCATTTACTTTAGGATGAGATGAATCATGCCCTGGAAGTGCCTATTTCTTTCCAGTGACTATAAGGGGAGTCTAGACAGCCAGCACAGATGTGGACGTGCACATCTCATCAGATGAATCGCATCCAACACGATTAAGGCTTGACCTCAGCCGTGCTGCTATTTGGCTGTAATATAGCGACAGTCTGATGCGTCACGGTACGCTGATGCAGTGTGAAATTAAATAGCAACGTGATGCGGCTTCAGGGTGATCTAGTAAAATGGGATTTTGGTCACACGAGACATTCCCTCCTGATAGGATCACATCTTGCCACAAAGCAGTAATTTTAAATGTAAGTAATTAAAATGCCACGCAGCTTTTTAATCCCAATTTGAAATATATTTATAAAACTCGCTGTCAACTTACCGGCATAGGATCCCTGAACTCCTCTGAGTTATTTTTGGATCCATGCAGTCACGATGCGCTCGCTTGGGGCACGTCTGGCAGCACAGCAGGGACCCTCACTACAGGAAAGGCATTGAGGTGCTGGAGAGTGTCCAGAGAAGGGCAACGAAGTGGTGAAGGGTCTGGAGCACAAGTCTGATGAGGAACGGCTGGTGAACTGGGCTTGTTTAGCCTGGAGGAGGCTGAATGGAGACCTGATCCCTCTCTACAAATCCCTGAGAGGAGGTTGTAGTGAGGTGGGTGTTGGTCTCTTCTCCCAAGTAACAAGCGATACGACAAGAGGAAATGGCCTCAGGTTGTGCCAGGGGAGGTTTAGATTGGATATCAGGGGAAATTTCTTCACCAAAAGAGTTGTCAACCTGTGGAACAGGCTACCCAGCGGAGTGCTGGAGTCACCATCCCTGGAGGCATTTAAAAGCCATGGTGATGTGGTGCTTGGGGACATGGGTTAGTGGTGGGTTGGGCAGTGCTGGATTAACAGTTGGACTCAATGATCATAGAACCCCAGACCAGTTTGGGTTGGAAGGGACCTCCCAGCCCATCCAGTGCCACCCCAGCCATGGGCAGGGACACCCTCCACTAGCCCAGGTTGCCCAAAGCCCCATCCAACCTGGCCTTGAACACTGCCAGGGAGCCAGGGGCAGCCACAGCTTCTCTGGGCAACCTCTGCCAGGGCCTCAGCACCCTCACAGGGAAGAAGTTCTGCCTCAGATCTCATCTCCATCTCCCCTCCTGCAGCTTCAGGCCATTCCCCTTGGCCTGTCACTCCCTGCCCTTGGCACCAGCCCCTCTCCAGCTTTCCTGGAGCCCCTGCAGGGACTGGAAGGGGCTCTAAGGTCTCCCCGCAGCCTTCTCTTCTCCAGGCTGAACAACCCCAACTCTCTCAGCCTGTCTCCATAGCAGAGGTGCTCCAGCCCTCGGATCATCTCCGTGGCCTCCTCTGGACTCACTCCAACAGCTCCATGTCCTTCTTGTCCTGGGGACCCCAGAGCTGGACGCAGCACTGCAGGGGGGTCTCACCAGAGGGGAGCAGAGGGGTAAAACCCCCTCCCTCCACCTAGCCACCAGAGGAGCTGAGGAAGAGCTGGATGACCCCACTCACCCCCCCTCAAAATGGCACCTCCCCCCCCCCCCCCCCCCGCTCGCCTTTTCCCGCCCTTTCCAACCGGCGCCCGCGGGCACGTGACCGCCCACTCCCCCAGGCCCCGCCCTCCCCAGCGCGCGTGCGCATTGAGGAGCGGGGCGGAGGAGACTGAGCGCCCAGGTGGGCGTGGCCGACGGCCGGCGCGCGCGTGAGGACGTGGCGCTTTCCAGCCAATCGGCGCTCGCGTCGCCGGCGACGGGGAGGCGGGGCTGCGACGGGCGGAGGGGGCGGGGCGCGAGGGGGCGGGGAGGTGGGCGGAGGAGCAGCGGGGAGGCGGGCCAACGAGTGGAGGGGCGTCGGAAATATCCAATCAGATCGCCGAGCGTAGCGGCGGGGGAGGCGGAGAGGCGATCTGATTGGCCGACGGGGAGAGAGCGCGGGGGGCCGTGCGGCGTGGCGCGGCGCCTACTTCCGGTCGGCGGAGCGGCTGAGGAGAGCGGCTGGCGGCGGCGGTGACTCCCGGTAACGGTGAGGGACGGGCCGGGCCCGGCGGGGCGGGAGGGGGCCCTGGGCCCGGCTGGTCGGTGAGGGCGGCCCTCGGGAGGGAGCAGCGGCCGTACCCGGCTCCGGTGGGCCGCTGGGGGGGGGAACACGGGACGGGCGGTAACGTGGCACCGGCCGGGTTGGGCCTCAGGAGCCTTGGGCCTTGTCGCCATGGAAACCGGAGGTGGGGGAAACAGCATCGCTGCCCTTCCATCCCGGCCTGGGCCTCATCCTGCCCCGGGATAACCGGCCGGGAGGTCACCGGTGCTGCCCTGCGAGGAGGAGCGTGTCGTGTCCCCCCCCCCCCCGGATCCGTTTGTCTCTTAATTAACCCTGAACGAAACCCCCGCGCCTTCAAATCCTTCATCTGCCGGTGAATGGGTCTTTTGGGGCATAAACTCCTGCTTTCTCGCCCGTTATTTGTTTTTAGCTCCCGGTAAAACCCCGCGTGCCGTGGGGACCCGAGCGCCAAGTCCTCAATCGCCGCCGTTAGTTACGCGGCAGGGCCGACGTTGGCGATCCCTCGTCAGAAAGGAGCCGTTAACGAACCCAAACCGACCCTGAGACTCGACGTCGTTGCGTTAGCGGGTTTGTCTTTTGGTGTCCTGGTGGGTTTGGGGGTTTTTTTTTGTTTGGGCCTCGGCCGCTGTTTGTGACCGTCCCCCTGTTGTCACGCTGAGGAGGTGACCTCCCGCGGGTAAGGACCGGGTTGACCTGAGGCCACTGACGTTGGGATTAATCCCCTTAGGAAAAAAAAAAAACAAACCCCACAACAAAATAGAGAGAGACTCCCGAATTTGAGGAAATTGTATCATCTGTAGGGTTTTTTGTGTGACCCTAGCTGGGAAACGCTCTTCCAAAGGGATTTCTAGCTGTCGCTCTGCTCTGAATATCGCCACAAAACCAAGCCCAGCACGGAATCCCGAGTTCTTCCATTGCTATCGCTGCAAAACCAACCCGAGTCCCGAGGTCCTCCATCAAGCCGAGGTTCTGGGAGACCCAATTTTGAGGGAATACCTCCCAATTCCCCGCTGCTAATTGCCGCTTCCGACTTCCCTGCGGTTCACCACCGAGACCCTTTTACTTAGGAGAACAGAGAACTTGCCGGCGTCCCTTTCCCGTAGCGGTTTGTGGTTTCTTTAACTAGCTGGGGAGAGAAGAGGGGCGCGCGTCATCGAGCTCGAAGCCTTATTTTTCCCAAAACTCTGAGTTGAGAAGGAAAATTTGGGGGTCAGTCCTATTGGTGGAGCAGCTGTTGGTCAGCAGAAGCTGTTAGGATGTGAATTATTTATGAATAGTGGTTGGTTTATGGCGGTTTTTTATCCCACCGAGCACTAGAGCAGCATCTTTACCCTCAGAGGTAAAGCTCGTCGCCTCGCCGCCACCCGGCGTGATGCCAAGCTACGTGTTCGGGGTCAGATTGTCCCTTTTAATCACCTCCAAATGCTTCGTGGCTGTTTTGTTTGGACGTTGTAGATAAAATCGGGGTATTTACACCGATTCCAGGTCACTCTGTGCTTTAGTCCGGCCCGTTCCTGGGATTAGCAAGAGGTTGGTCTGTGTTGGGCAGTTCCTTGGCGCCAGGACGCGTTCAAAGCGAGCGAGAGTCCAATACTCCGCGTAAATATATACGTAGAGCTCCTCTTAAATAACACCCCCCCCTGCTGAGGTCACGACTCTGTTGGATTGCATCAGAGGTGACCGGGGATTGAGGATTTTTCACCCGGATCGAGGTTGGATCGCAACTGGCCGTCGCTTTTCGTCTCGTTTGCTTTCCCATCCTCCCGCCTGCAGGAGGATGCGGCTTTTCCCCCCTCCTCCTCCTCCTCCCCCTGACCGACGCTGGTTACGAAGCTCGTTCCACGTGGTTGGAGCCCGAGAGGAGCAGCGATTCAATCCTTCCGGCGCGCTCTCGGCTCCCCGCAGCCGGATGGGAAGCGTTACTGCTTTCCCTGATTCCTGGGTCGCTTTATTTATTTATTTTCAGTTTTTTCCCCCAAAACTCAATTATTTTTGTCATGGTGTTACCTCGATTCCTTCCGCAAGATGTGGCGAGTGAGGTTTGCGGGTCGTTGCCTCTGGGATGGGTTTTTACAGGTCAAAAATCAGATCCTCAATATCTGATACCCAAGCTTCCCCTTAATTTGGGCTAATTAACGTCCAAAAGCATCGTCACACGTTTCCCCTGGACGAGACCAGAATCCCTTGTCCCTTCTGTGCTCACTCTCCCTTCCAGATCCACACCAGAAAGGTTTTTTCGTTGTTTTTCCCCTCCTCCTACTCCTTTCTAACCCCTTCGAGATGTTTTTAGCTGCACGGACTCTTCAACTTCGGGTTTCTTTAGGATAAAACGTAATTTTATCAATTTTCTCAGGCAAAGCAGAGTTCTGCCTGTGCAGAGAGCTTGATCCTGCCGCTGGAGAGGCGGGATGGCGTGCTGCTTGATTTTAAATTGAAATTAAAGAGCTAAGGATGGGGAATACTCCCCAGAGCTTTTTTTTGATTGCAGAGGATTCCGTTTGCGGGTTTTTTTCCAGCATTTTCTGCCTGGACACGTGCTGCGACCGTCCCCGTGCGAGAGAAATCACGTCCTGAGCGTCTCTGTCGTCACCTACGTCTGTCACCCACCCTGGAACTGGGTTCCGGATGGGTGTCACGAACCCGACGTGCCTTAAAATTAACGATGAAATATGTGTGGGCGAGGTTTCCATCCGCATCGGAGGGTTCTGGAGGAGCGTCCGAGATGCCTCGCTGGGAAGGAGGGGGGTTGTTTTGCGGGGAGATGGAGGGGGGGGGAAGGGAATTGGGCCAGGGGACGTGAGAGCAGAGGGCGGCCGATGGGCAGGCGTGTTTGCCGTGCATCCTTCGCATTCCTCGCCGCGCGGGCTCTCCTGCCAACAACGGCAGTTGTCGCTCCTGCGCCGGCCGGGGGGTTCTGGGAGCTGCTGGGGGGGGACACACACTGCAAACGCTGTAGGGCTCCGCGCTCGCTTTGCCCAGATAACCTGTATTAATTCATCGCCTCTCGCTGTTTCGGCGGTGGGAGTTGAGGTTTGTGACCCTGGAAGCGGCGCCGCGCTGCTCCGGCGTCCCTGTTGCGGTGCGAGTTCCTAAATTTTCCCTTCTCCGGTTGTGCCGTAGGCGCGTGTGGCCCACCATGACCGTCCCGCAGCTCCTCCTGTGCCTGTCTCTCTCCATGCTCTGCATCTCGAGCAAACCCACCGAGAAAAAGGACCGGGTTCACCACGACCCCCAGCTCAGCGACAAGGTCCACGACGACGCGCAGAACTTTGATTACGACCACGACGCTTTTCTCGGCGCGGATGAGGCTAAAACCTTCGATCAGTTGACGCCAGAGGAGAGCAAGGAGAGACTCGGGTAAGGAAAAAGAGCCGAAATAAAAAACGAATTGAGAGAAAACGAATCCACAGTGGATTGTGCTGCCTATAGACATCCCTCCCGGCGTTCCCATACGTTCTCTTGCACCTCAGGTGCCTTTTAAATGTCATTTTTAAGGCGGCAATAGCTGAAATTTAGTGACAACACGAACGGCGGTGACAAAGTTATGCAGCACATGTGTAGTTCTCCTCACCGGAGACGTTGCTCTCAGCCTGCAAGGTCACCTTGAGTCATTTCAACCACGCATATTCACTCCTAAGCACCAAATACCCCCCGAAACTACAAAAGTATAAATGAAAATAAGCGGTTTTTCACTTTGCCGTACTCAAACCGTGTTAAACTGAAGCTTGCCGGTCAGAGTCGGAAGGCCTGGGGGGTTACTGGCATTTTTTTCCTGCCACGTTGAGAAGCAGCTTGTTGCTGCGTGGAGCCACCATTTAGCAAAAACAGAGCATCTCTTGGGGGGGGGTGAAAAAAAAACCCCAAAACCCAACAAAACCCCCCCAAAACTGAGCTGCTGCTGGGTCGCTTTGCCTCCCCCGCCGCCCGCGGAGCTGGGAAGGGGGCGTTTGCAGGAGATGGCCCTGCCGGTCTCCGCTCCTCGGCACTACAGCGGGCGCCTTTGTGCGTGCGGCGGCAGCTGCGGGCGCAGTTGTTCACGTTGGGCTTAGAAAGGCTTAAACCTGTGGAGGTTCGGCCTGGCTGAGCTGGGCTTTGGGGGGGGGTTTGGGGTTTGGGGGGGGGGGGAGATTCTGGAGGGCTGCGATCCCACCTGGCACCTCCTGGTGAACTCGGCTTTGCCGTTGGGACGTTCCTCAAGAGGTCGGCCTGAAGGACTTGGCTCCAAATTGCTTGTTAACTCTTTGAATTTGGTTTTTTTTTTTTTAATTGGGGGGCAGGTGTGGGGGGGGGGTTGGAGGGATATTGGGCTCCCTGACGAGAAGGGAAAGCTTATACGCAACTCGGTGCTCAGGGAAATGCCACTGGAGCGAGGTAAAACAGAGGGATGTGGCCAGATTTGCGAGACGGGGCGATGCCAGGCTTCATCCCTCTGCAAACTACGACAAGCCCAGTGGCTTTTTTTTTTTTTTTTTTTTAACAAGGCGAAATAATATGGAGAGAAACTCTTGATTTCCCCCTAAAGCAGGAACGAATGCAAAGGGGAACATGCAGCTGCCGGCCATCCTCCCCCCTCCCTTCCCCGTGCTGTTTTCCTGACCCGTAGGCTTTGTCACGGCTCCGCGCTTTAATTTCATTGTTCTGCTGAGTTATCTACTGGAAAAAGCTGGCAGCGGAAGCGGGGCTGGGTAAGAGTTTCCACTCGGATGTTTTAACGAGGCCGTTGCAAACTGCTCTCACCCCTGACATAAACCAGCCTCTTTTTTTTTTTTTTTTTGGCCAGAGACAAATTCATCACACTTTCCCAAGCCCGAATTGCTTTGATAAACTTGTTAGGAATACCTAATTCTGTAAATAATGACTTTATTATTTTTTTTAATGGCTGCTGTGCTTTTCTATGCTGGTGAAGACCCAGTTTTTTGGGGAGAAAGCTCTGGCTTTGCGTATGGCTCTTCTCACCTCCCCGTTTCTTGGGGCAACCGGAATTTTGGAACACAGTCCCGTGCTCTACCTTGTTTTGTTCTTTTTCGTTTTCTCTGAAGGCTGCTGAATTAGGGGAATTTCCTGGCAATAACGCTGAGCAAACAGGATTCCCTCGCTTCCCTGGGACGCGGGAGCGGGAAAGTGAAGCAGCGCGGCGACTCCAGCTGCCAGCCTTCACAGAACATCTGGTGCCACCCCCTTCCCCACACTGTGGTGTTCTGAGACAAAAACCGGGTGGTTTGGGGCTTTTTTTTTTTTTTTTTTAATTAAAACTGATGTTTTCTGTGGCTTCTGCCCTGGGAAACCAGCCTGCGAACATCTGGGTTTGGCACTGAGCCGCTGAACCAGCTGTAGGCTGAGGTTTAGGAGCTGCCTAAGTGTCCCCAGCAGCACCGAGCTCGTCCCTTAACACAATTAAACGGGGAAAGCTGTTCTCTAATTAAACCTCTGAACTTCTGCTGCCCCACCTAGAAACCTTTCCTGGGAAAAAAAAAAAAAAAAATCGCCCCGATACGAGCTCCAGTTCTTCAGTCCTTGTTGGTTTTGGGTTGTTTTCTTTCCAACGTAGCCTTGCGATGGCAGCTTGCCGTGCCGATGTGCCGCTTTCTCATTGCCGTGGGCTGGAAAGATGAAAAATGTTCTGTGTGAGATGATTATTTTTTCTTTTTTTCACTGCTTAAACCTTGTCGCTCGCCTGTTCTGCTGTGGGGCTGGTGTCACCAAAACCTTCTGAATAAGGCCAGGATGGTTCGGGTTTTACAGTCGGGGAATAAAGCCAGGGCAGGATGATTCCCGTTTTTCCCGGGAAACGAATCTCCCAACCAGCCCGGCCTTTGACTCTTGCGTTGCCTGCTCTCGTGCCGGGATTACCGTCCTGCTCCCTGGTGCAAACAGGAAAAGTTGAATTATTCCCCTGAAATAGCGAGTATTAAATGACACCAAAATATGGTGCACGGTCTGCAAGCTGCCATCTGCCACAGGGAACGTGCGGCATTGAGCTGAGACTCTTCTAGCGAATATTTTTACCGGCTATCTATTCAGCTTTTCATTTTTAGGAATGTCCTTTGTGCCACAGAAGAAAAAAAAATAAAAATGGTGGTTTTGCCTTGAAAAAGCAATTGTGGAACGCCAAAACCTGGGACCGGGTCTGACCGGGCTGGGATTGCGCCTGACGCTCCGCTTTGCATCCCTCTTCTGGGAGTTAATAATCTCGTGGCGATTTAAAACACTCTTTTATAATTCAAATTACTGCGTTTGAGCATTACTGAATTTTCAGAACCACTTTCATGTTGAAGTTTCCTGTTAAAAGGCGGGGGGAACCATCCCCGAACAGACCCTAGTTGACCAAACAAAACATTTTGGGTTGTCATCCCTGGTTTTAATCGCCCGGCGAGCACCAAACCCAAAGTTCCCAGCGTGGCGCTTGAACCTCAGCCTGTGCTGCGAGCAAACACCACGAGTACTCCTAGGAGTAAGGCGCTAGGAAGGGTGAGGATGAAACAGCCCAGCTTCCCCCCCCCTTCCCTCCCTCCCCACGGGTCTCTGCATTCCTCCTGCCGGCTTTTCTTCACAGCTGCCTCTAAAAATAAAGAAGGCACGCGGCCTCGCCGCCGGGCTTTATAAACCACACATCTCCGGTTTCTCCCTCGGTAAATGGGTGGGCATCCCCTCGGGTGGGATCCGACATCGACATCAGCTCCTCGTCGGTGTCCTACGAGGGTTTTGTTGGTTTGTTTGGGGTTTTTTTGGTCTCCCTTCCCGTTTTTAACCTAAGTACGTATTTAACATGCCGTCAAAGTGGGAAGATGCGTGACTGGGTGCTTTCCCCCAAATTTTAACGAGAAAATGCTTTTCCCCTGAAGAATACAAAAGCTCGAATGGCCCCGAGAGCGAGCAAGCTGGCGTTTTCGGCAGCTAAACCGCACGTTGGTGTTGAGGACGAGCTGTCGGTGTGGTCAAATTGCTGGGACCTGGTAATAAACCCCTTGACTTGCTCGCTCTGGGGTTCAAATTCTCTGCCCGGTAGAACTAGAACCTTGTTTCCCTTAACTTTTGCTGGATTTTTCTACATTTCCTACAGAAAGATTGTAAGTAAAATAGATGAAGACAAAGACGGGTTTGTAACTGTGGAAGAACTGAAAGACTGGATTAAGTTTGCACAAAAGCGCTGGATATACGAGGATGTAGAGCGACAGTGGAAAGGGCACGACCTCAATGAGGACGGCCTCATTTCTTGGGAGGAATATAAAAATGCCACCTACGGCTACATCTTAGGTAGGTCTCTACTCTTGGGATACAAACTTTGCCGAGCCGGCGCTTGAAACTTGCTGTTTTGTTTTTATAGAATGATTGTAGATAAGATAGACACGGATAAGGATGGGTTTGTGACGGAGGGGGAGCTGAAAGCCTGGATTAAGAAGGCCCAGAAGAAATACGTGTATGACAGTGTCGAACGCCAGTGGCAGGAGTTTGACATGAATCAAGATGGATTTATCTCCTGGGATGAGTACAGAAACGTGACATATGGCACTTACCTCGGTAAGGGGCAAGGTGTCCGATCCGGTGGTGGTCTCTAATCAATAAAGCAGAAGTGAGATGGAGCAGAGCGCTCGACTCATCCCCCCCCTCAAAGCCTCAGACTTAAAAAAAACCCCAATAAATCTCCCCCAAATTTACCTTGTGAAGGCATTAACGAAGGACAAGCTAAGGGGAAAAAAAAAAGGGGGGGGGAACCCCCAAAGGTGGAGTTTGCAATCAACACGCAACTTTAACTCTGCTTTATTGATGCGCTTCCTTGTGAAAATCGGCTCCAAGCTCGAGCGTGAGCAGCAGCGGGACTAAGGCACGTGGGGCGATGGGTTCTTTTTGCCTTCTGGCTTCAGAATTTCAAGCTGCTGGTGGCGTTCAGTGCCTGTCGACGCCACGTTTTTCTGGGTGCCCGCACCCCGCGCCCTTCCTAAATCTGTGAAATTCGTTAGCAAAGAGTCTTTTAATGACTTCCCAAAGCCCCATGCGCTCATCTCGCTCTCTCCACTCGTCCTGGCAGTAGCGTTAGACCCTGGAGCTCGTCGATTTGTGTATTTTTTTTGGCACGTAAAGACGGGTCAGCGGGACTTAAACCACCCCGAGGAGCGAGGTAAGAAGAAGCTCTTCTGGGGTTAAGACGTTAGAAAAATACCAGTTCTCCTGCCAGTCGTTCCCGCCTCCTGGAGCGCGGACATATATGGTACGATGAGCTACGGCTCGAAAGCACGAAATAAAGTTTTTAATTTAGTAAATATTTCCAAAGATAGTCAAATGCTCCGCAGGACGTATGGAGGCTGCTGCCTCTCGCTTCTGGCGAATCCCTCTTCCCTCGGGCTGTTTCGCCGCTTCTTTTTAAAAGAGTGGGGTCGAGCTTGAGGAAGATGGAGGCTTGTCGTGGGGGGGGGGCTTGGGAAATTGGCCCCCCAAGTCCCCCTCGGGGCTGGGGCAGGTGTCTCTAAGCTGCTTTTTTTTTTTTTTTTTTTTTTCATTAATAATGAAAAATAGTTATTGAGATCTAGGGCAGCCTAGCCTATCTCTCCCGTTCAAATCCCGGGGAGAAGAGGTCCTAGCAAGGCTTGTTATCACACTTTTGGGAGTCTGGGCTGTGGGATTTATGACCTGTGGGTGTAGAATATTAAAACAAACCCCACAACCCAAAAACATCCTTAATGAGAAAAAAAAGTCATGCACTCGAACCGTTTCTCAAGCTTTATTTGTAAGAGAGGGGAGCGCCTGGCCCCCGTGACGGACGACACCGGCCCTCGATGCCGAGTGCCCTTGGCAGATGCCGATAAAGCCTGTTCTAGCGCTGCTCCCACGTACTTTTGTCCTTACGGAATGCCGGGAGGATCCCAACGACCCCTGGAAATGCCTCAGGAGAGCTTGACGTGCGGCCAAGAGGCCGGCCCGGCCCTTAATCCCGTTAAGAACATCCCTCTCCTGGTGCGTGGGAGCCGAGGCACCACCCTCCCTTGCTGCTCTACTGAGTATTTAAAAAATGCCTGGGTTTTGTCATCATAATGAAATGCCGTTTGTTTGCCTTTTTTTTTTTTTTTTTTTTTTTAACTTCAGCACTGTATCAGTCACCGGGGTCCACCCGGTATTGTAATAAAGCGGCTTGGTTTATTACACACCGAAGGCTGTTTCTGCAGATTGAAATCCTGCTTTCCGCAGGGAAAGCAAGAATATGAAGCGATAAATATCCAAGAGCTTCAGCTTAAAGTAAAGCTCCCCTTAAAACCTCCTTCAAAATAAGAAAATAATAATAACGTGTATTTTTTTGTGTTCTTCAGTCCCATCAGCCTTGCTTATCACCACGCGAAACCCAAAACGCTCGTGTTTCTCCCGGTTAAAACGTTGAGCTTGTGGCTTTGCTGCCCGCAGCTCCTGAGCGATTCCCAGCTCTCGCCCCTCGATCCGCCCTCTCAACCATTTCTCTTGTGCCACCGAGGGCAGGGACTAAACCGCGGCGCGTTTTTTCGGGTGGCTTTGACCCTCGTTAAACAGTCGACTCGCTCGGCGCTCTGATTAAAACTCATTACGGCCGCTCGACCGAATTACCTGTATTAACAGAAATTGCTTTTAGCTCTGGCGCGCTGCGTTTGTCCTGCAAGCTGACGCTGATCCCCAGGCTTTTCTCTAGAGCTGCTTAATCCCCTGCCTTTTGTCCTGGGTGTAAACGGAGAAGGGACGGAGCCTTTTTTTAGACCAGGCCTGGCTCTCGCTTAACTTCACCCCGTGAGGATTCGACTACGTCCTCCTCTATCGATTTTTTTTTTTTTTTTTTTTTATCCTATAGGCTGACAAAACAAAGCCGACTTCGGTATCCCGAAGCTTATCTATAGCTGTTGGCGTAGCTATATCTAGTTGGCCATATGTGCCCAGATATTCCCGCTGCGGCGGGCGCTGGGTGATGTTTTGCTGGCTTTGAAGCCGTCCCGGCAGCGGGGAGCAATATCCCCTTACACATTCTCCTCCAGAAATAGCGTGGGCTGAGCCACCGGGGCTGCGCCGGCCAAAAAAACCCCTGATCCCTGTCTCCTGAGGGCATCTTTCCCAGGAGCGCTGGTATCCCGCGGCCGCTGGCAGCTCCTCCTCCTCTTCCTCCCCGCTAGAGGAGGTGCAGGAGAGACGCGATGGCTGCCGATATCTAAAATTTAGGCTGCCGTGGTGAAGCGGTGGGAGGTTGGGTTGAGTTGGGGTTGGAGTCGAGTTGGCTTGAGGTTGATTTGGGTTGAGTTGGGGTTGGGGTTGATGTTGAGTTGAGGTTGAGTTGATGTTGAGGTTGGGTTGATGTTGAGTTGAGCTTGGGTTGATGTTGAGTTGAGGTTGAGTTGATGTTGAGGTTGAGTTGGCATTGAGTTGAGGAGATCGAGGTTGAGTTAGGGTTGGGTTGATGGTGACCACGGCCATCTCCCCCCTGCCCAAGCTGACCCCGGGCGCTCCCTCTTCTCTTCTCACGCCCAGATGACCCAGACCCCGACGATGGATTTAATTATAAACAAATGATGGTGCGAGATGAACGACGCTTCAAGATGGCTGACAAGGATGGAGACTTGACGGCCACCAAGGAAGAGTTCACCGCCTTTCTGCACCCCGAAGAGTATGATTACATGAAGGACATAGTCGTGCAGGTGGGTCCACTGCGGCGGGCGGCGGTCTCGCACAAAATACGGCGTTTACGGTGAAGAAACCATAAGGATGGAGAGGGTGGGACCGGAGATGGACCTGCGGCAGGGTGACCTCGGGGATGGCTGTAGGCAGGGGGGATCGGCCGTGGAGCACAAAACGTGGCGCTTTGGGGGGTTTTTTTAACGCCGAGATGGTGTCTTTGTGCCTGTTGGGGCTGGATCGGTCCCGGTGCAGGGGTCACTGCGGGGAAAAATGGCTCCGAGCCCGGTTTAACCGCGGCCTCCTCCCTGCAGGAAACCATGGAGGACATCGACAAGAACGGGGACGGTTTCATCGACCTGGAGGAGTACATAGGTGAGACGCCGGCGCCCCGGCTCTGCCGCCGCGTCCCCTCCTCGCCCCGTCCTGGGGGTCTCGTCCTCGTGACCTTGACCGCAGCGACCGCCATGTCTTCCAGGTGACATGTACAGCCGCGACGGCGACGCCGACGAACCCGAGTGGGTGAAGACGGAGAGGGAACAGTTTGTGGAATTCAGAGACAAAAACCGCGACGGCAAAATGGACAAAGAAGAAACCAAAGATTGGATCCTCCCGTCGGATTACGACCACGCCGAGGCGGAAGCGCGGCACCTCGTCTACGAATCCGACCAGAACAAGGTGGGGACGGGCGCCGGCGTCACCCCAAAACCCAGCATCTCCCTTCCCCGACGCCGAGGCTCGGCGATCCCCTTCGTTAACCTAACTAATTAAGAATTGCCCGAGCGAACGCTCCCCGCCGGGCGGCAGCAGGGGTTTCGGCTTTCCC
Source organism: Balearica regulorum gibbericeps (assembly GCF_011004875.1). Classification (NCBI taxonomy): domain Eukaryota; kingdom Metazoa; phylum Chordata; class Aves; order Gruiformes; family Gruidae; genus Balearica; species Balearica regulorum. Next base: position 1,253,748 of record NC_046184.1, on the reverse strand, counting down.
TTGGAAGGGTGGAGAGGGATTTTTTTGGGGGGGGGGACGGGGGATGGGGGGAACTGGGAAGGAGGGGAACGGCCGCGGGGTAACTAACGGGGATGTAACGTCTCTCGCAGGACGGGAAGCTGACCAAGGAGGAGATCGTGGAGAAGTACGACTTGTTCGTGGGGAGCCAGGCCACGGACTTCGGGGAGGCCTTGGTGCGACACGACGAATTTTAAGAGCTGTACAAAGCCGTTTCTTAAATAATTTATTTTTTACAGTTTTCTGGGATTATCGTAAGAAACGTTTTTCGCTACTGAGACTGTTATTTCAGGCGATGAGGTGAAAGAAACAAACCACCAAACCCAATCTCTTCCCGTCCTATTTTTTTTTTTTTTTTTCCCCTCCTTCCCCAAGGGACGGGGACTCGCGGTTCCGAAAACGACCTCGCGTTACGACACTTTGGGGGGGTTTGTTGTTGTTGTTGTTTTTTGGTTTTTTTTTTTTTTTTAAGTTTTACGCCTCGTTTTACCGTCTTAACGAATTCTGTCTATTTTTGTATTCCTTTTGATTCCACGTGAAGTGAAAACACGTATCCCCGTGAGCCGATGGCAGCGCGACGGTGACGGTTCCCTCCTCCCCCCGCCTCCCTCTCTCCCCCCTTTGATTATTTTTTTTTTTTTTTTAATCGGTATGTACTCAGCTACGCGCGTTTAGAATCAAATAATCAAAAAATCAAGAAAAAAGAAACAAACGAAAAAGAAAAACCAAGCCAGAGAACAATAAGGCCGAAAGGAAGAAATAAACCCAGAGGTGAGCCGGGCTTGGGTTAAGCCGGGCTTTGTAAATCCTTTTCTTAGGAAAACGTTTTCCCGCCCCGGGCGTTGCTCAAAAGTGCCTTGAATCCACCCAAAAACGCTGCGAAGGAGGAACGGCGGCACCGGTGCTCGGCCGGAGACGGAGCCGCTCGTCGCACCCGCAATTTGCTCTCCCTGGATAATTAATATTCTCTATTTTTTATTATTTGTATTTTATTTTCTCAAGCGTGCGTTCCCCGCCTCGCCCAGGGACGTCTCGCTTCCCCCGACCCGCAGCGACGTGGATTCTCCGGCAGCGTCACGCAGAGGTCGGTGCCGCCGTCCGCGTCGGTTTCGAAAAACCAAACCCCAAAACCCCCTTTTTTTCCCTCAGAATCGCTCTCCGAGGGTGAGAAGCGCGGCCTGTAACGTATATATATATATATACTCCTCGTATTCCATGTACCTCTCTTAACGTAACACTTTGGGTGTAACTCGGCGGTGAATCGGAGAATCCCGCGCCAGATCCGTACGGCAGACGGAACGCCGGCCAGGCGGCTCCTGGCCGGTAACGACTTCAGACACTAATTGGATTTCCCGGCCCCCCCCGCCGTGTCTGTGTCCCCCCCCCCCGGCCCCGTGTGTGTCCCCGCTCCGTGTCTGTGTCCCCCCCCCCCCCCCAAATTTCTCCCCCCAGTGATTTCTCCTCGCGGGATGATTTAATTTCTGTCTGGCTGGTGTAAACGGAGCTTCGCGGCCGTGCCGGAGGATTTTGTGGTTCAATAAAACCTGTTTACGTTCACCCCGGAAGCCCCGTCGGGTTCTCGTGACGGAATTGTTCCCTTTTTACCCCGAAAACGGGGCGCGGGTGGGGGTTGGGGGGGTGGTTCCCCCCCCCCTTCCCGATTCGGCTCGTCGGGCGGCGCGGCGTCGGCTCGGCGCGATTTCGGTTGGAAGTGTTTGCGGCCGGGGAGCGCTGCGCCCCACGGCACCCCCGGACCGGGGCTCCCCCCACCCCAGGGTGCACCCTGCGCCCCTGGGGGGGGACTCAGCGCCACCCCAGCCCCACACATGGGGGGCTCAGCACCCCTCCCCTGCCCCATGGATGGGATCCAGCCTTGTCCCAGCCCCACACGTGGGGGGTTCAGCACCCCACCAGCCCCACAGATGGGGCTCAGCACCATCCCTGCCCCGTGGATGGGGGCTCAGCACCACCCCAGCCCCACGGATGGGGGGCTCAGAACCCCACCAGCCCCATGGACGGGGGCTCAACACCACCTCAGCCCCACAGATGGGACCGAGCCTTGTCCCAGCCCCACACATGGGAGGCTCAGCATCCCACCAGGCCTGCACATGGGGGGCTCAGCACCCCACCAGCCCCACAGATGGGGGGCTCAGCACCATCCCTGCCCCATGGATGTGGGGCTCAGCATCTCACCAGCCCCACAGATGGGATCCAGCCTTGTCCCAACCCCACACATGGGGGGCTCGGCACCACCTTGTCCCATGGATGTGACCCAACCTTGTCGCAGCCCCGCTGATGCGGGGCTCAGCACCACCCCAGCCCCACAGATGGGGGGCTCAGCCCCACCCCAAGGCCACGGGTGTAGGGTGGCAGCATCCCACCTCCCTGCCCCACCGCCGCTGGTGGGTCCTGGGCAGGACAAAGGGAGCCGGACCCCGCGCTGACATCGCCGTGGGGCGCAGCGCCGTGGGGCCGAGCCACCCACGGACCCCCGTCCCTGTCCCCATTCCCCCCACCCCGCTGTGGTGCCACCGACGCGCAGACGGGCTCGGCGTTGCGTTCAGACCGCGGCGGTGGTTTATTGTCCCACCCGCGCCTACAACCTAGGCTGGCCGAGGGGGGCGACCCCGGACCCCCAGGGCGGCCCCAGCCCCATAGCGGGGACAGCCGGGGGGGGGCAGGGGGGGGCCGGGGCGGGCGCTGGCGGCTCCTCAGCTGGGGCTGACCTGGCTGGAGGAGACGGACGAGACCTCCGTCCTCTGGGCCGAGCTGGAGATGTCCGAGTCGTCCGTCATGGGCTTCCCGCAGACCGTCTCCATGATGCAGGCGCGGAACTGCGGGGACGGGGACGGCTCAGCCCCGGGCGTCCCATCCCGTCCCCCCCGTCCTGTCCCCACCCTGGGCATTGCTCATCCCTCCCGCCGCGCTGATCCCACCTCCTGTCCGTGGGGACGTGGGGACCCAGCCCTGGAGGTGGCTCTGGGTGTCCCCGCGTGTCCCCAGGCATTCCCTGGGTGTCCTTCAAACCTCTCGTCCCCCATCCCCAGCTGTCCCTGCTCCCAGGGTGTCCCCAGTCCGTTGGCACCGGGCGTCCCTGGTCCCTACTCCGTGGTCATCCCTGTCCCCAAGTGTCCCTGGATGTCCCTGGTCCCCAGATGTCCTTGAGCACCCCTGGGTGTCCCTGGTGTCTGCATGTCCCCAGACCCTGGACATCCCTGAGCGACTCTGGTCCCCAAGTGTCCCTGGACATCCTTGGTCCCCAGATGTCCTTGTGCACCCCTGAAGTGTCCCCATTGCCCAGGTGTCCCCAGGGTGTCCCCATCTCCCAGATGTCCCTGGATGTCCCCATCTCCTGGGTGTCCCAGAGTGTCCCCATCTCCCAGGTGTCCCCATTGCTCAGGTGTCCCAGGGTGTCCCTATCGCCCAGATGTCCCTGGATGTCCCCATCACCCAGGTGTTCTGGGATGTCCCCATCTCCCGGGCATCCCCAGGATGTCCCCATCTCCCAGATGTCCCTGGATGTCCCCATCTCGTGGGCGTCCCGGGGTGTCCCTGGGGGCACCTGTTTGTTCATGAAGCAGTAGATGATGGGGTTGTAGACGCAGGCGCTCTTGGAGAAGAAGGCAGGGATGGTGACCAGGCGCAGGTCGAGGCCGTGGTCCCGGTTGTTCACCATGTACATGGCCAGGGCGGCGTAGGGCACGTAGCAGAGGCAGAAGGAGCCCACCATCACCACCACCATGCGGGACACCTCCCGCTCCGCCTTCTGCGTCGTGGCCGACTCCTGCTGCTGTGCGGCCACCTGCGCCCAGGGCCGGGGGGTCAGAGTCTGGCTCCGGCCCCAGCCCTGTGCCCCTGTCCCCCTGTCCCCCTGTGCCCCTGTCCCTGCCCTGCCGGCCAAGCGGCTTTTGCTACATCCTTCCCTCCATCTCTCCTTCCTTCCATCTCTCCAGCCAATCCTCCATCCCTTCCTCCCTCCATCTCTCCCTCCATCCCTCCTTACCTCTCTCCCTTTGCCCATCTCTCCATCTCCCCATCCCTCCATCCCTCCATCTCCCCATCTCCCCATCCCTCCATCTCTCCATCCCTCCATCCCTCCATCCCTCCATCCCTCCATCTCTCCATCTCCCCATCCCTCCATCTCCCCATCCCTCCATCCCTCCATCCCTCCATCCCTCCATCTCTCCATCTCCCCATCCCTCCATCCCTCCATCCCTCCATCCCTCCATCCCTCCATCTCTCCATCTCCCCATCCCTCCATCTCCCCATCCCTCCATCTCCCCATCTCTCCATCCCTCCATCTCCCCATCCCTCCATCCCTCCATCCCTCCATCTCTTCATCCCTCCATCCCTCCATCCCTCCATCCCTCCATCCCTCCATCCCTCCATCTCCCCATCCGTCCATCCCTCCATCCCTCCATCTCTCCATCTCCCCATCCCTCCATCTCCCCATCCCTCCATCCCTCCATCCCTCCATCCCTCCATCCCTCCATCCCTCCATCCCTCCATCCCTCCATCCCTCCATCCCTCCATCTCTCCATCCCTCCATCTCTTCATCCCTCCATCCCTCCATCTCTCCATCCCTCCCACCTCCCCCACCCCTTCACCATCCCCCTGCCCTTGCACACACGCGTGCACAGCCCCTCCTGTGCCCGCCGTGCCCCCGGGACTCACGGCCCGCAGGGCGCTGAGCAGCTGGGAGTAGGAGAAGATGATGAGGGAGAGGGGCACGATGAAGCAGAAGATGAAGAGGAACCAGGTGTAGTACTCGCTCTTGTACTTGGTGCCCACCGTGTACCAGTCGGGGCCGCAGGAGCACTGCAGCCCCTCGGGCACGTACCTGCGGGCACACGCGCTCGCTCGCCCCTGCTCCGTGCCGCCGTGGTATCCCCGTGGTATCCCCGTGGCACCCCGTGGCACCCCATGGCACCCCATGATATCTCCGTGGCACCCCGTGGCACCCCATGGTATCCCCATGGCACCCTGTGGTATCCCTGTGTCACCCCATGGCACCCCCTGGCACCCTGTGTCACCCCCAGTGATACGGTGGCACCCTGTGGCACTGCTGGGCTGCTCCGTGCCCCGTGACACACCTCTGGCCCCCCCGTGGCACCCCCATTGCACACCCCTTGCACACCCCTCGCACCCCTGTGGCACCCCCATGGTACTGCCGGGCTGCTCTGCACCCCACGGCCCCCCCGTGGCACCCCTGTGGCACCCCCATTGCACACCCATTGCACCCCCATGGTACTGCCGGGCTGCTCTGCACCCCACGGCCCCCCCCGTGGCACCCCTGTGGCACACCCATTGCACACCCATTGCACCCCCATGGTACTGCCGGGCTGCTCTGCACCCCACGGCCCCCCCGTGGCACCCCTGTGGCACACCCATTGCACACCCATTGCACACCCCTTGCACCCCCGTGGCACCCCCATGGTACTGCCAGGCTGCTCTGCACCCCGTGGCACACCCATGGCACACCCGTGGCACCCCCATTGCACACCCCTCGCACCCCCGTGGCACTGCTGGGCTGCTCCACACCCTCACGGCCCCCCCGTGGCCCCCCCGTGGCACACCCATTGCACACCCATTGCACACCCATTGCACACCCCTCGCACCCCCGTGGCACTGCCGGGCTGCTCTGCACCCCACGGCACCCCCATTGCACACCCATTGCACACCCCTTGCACCCCCGTGGCACTGCTGGGTGGCTCAGCACCCTCCTGCCCCCCCCCGGCACCCCCCCTGCCTGCCCCCTGCCCGCCCCCTGCCCGCCCCCTGCCCGCCGCCCCCCACCTGCTCCAGCCGAAGAAGGGGGGGATGGCGACGCCGACGCCGATGACCCAGGTGGCCACCACCACCATCAGGGCGTGCTTGGAGCTGAAGCGGAAGTTGCCGAAGGGTTTGCAGATGACGATGTAGCGCTCGAAAGCCAGGAAGGCCAAGGACCACCCCGTCACCAGCCCTGGGGGGGGCACACCACCGGGACCTTGACCCACGTCCCACCAACCCCCACGGCTCCACCAGCCCACGGTGGTCACCTCTGCTACAGCCCCACCAGATCACGGTGGTCAACCTTACCTACAGCCCCACCAGACCATGATGGTCACCCCAGCTCCCACAGCCCCATCAGATCATGGTGGTCACCTCTACCTACAGCCCCACCAGACCATGGCGGTCACCCCAACTCCTACAGCCCCACCAGACCATGGCGGTCACCCCAACTCCTACAGCCCCACCAGACCATGGCGGTCACCCTTACTACTGCCCCACCACACCACAGTGGTCACCTCTACCTACAGCCCCACCAAATCTTGGTGGTCACCTCTACTACCCACAGCCCCATCAGGTCATGGTGGTCACCCCAACCCCTACAGCCTCACCAAACCATGGTGGTCACCTCTACCTGCAGCCCCACCAGCCCATGATGGTCACCCCAACTCCTACAGCCCCACCAACCCACGGTGGTCAACCCTACCCACAGCTCCACCAGCCCACGGTGGTCACCCCAGCTCCTACAGCCCCACCAGCCCATGGTGGTCACCACAACTCCCACAGCCTCACCAAACCACGGTGGTCAACCTTACCTACAGCTCCACCAGCCCATGGTGGTCACCCCAACTCCTACAGCTCCACCAGACCGTGATGGTCACCTCTACCTGCAGCCCCACCAGCCCACAGTGGTCACCCCAACTCCTACAGCCCCACCAACCCATGGTGGTCAACCCTACCTACAGCTCCACCAAACCATGGTGGTCACCCCAACTCCTACAGCCCCACCAGATCACGGTGGTCACCTCAACTCCCACAGCTCCACCAAACCACGGTGGTCACCCCAACTCCTACAGCCCCACCAGACCGTGATGGTCACCTCTACCTGCAGCCCCACCAGCCCACGGTGGTCACCCCAACTCCTACAGCCCCACCAAACCATGGTGGTCAACCCTACCTACAGCTCCACCAGCCCATGATGGTCACCTCAACTCCCACAGCCCCACCAACCCACGGTGGTCAACCCTACCTACAGCTCAACCAAACCATGGTGGTCACCTCTACCTGCAGCCCCACCAGCCCATGGTGGTCACCCCAGCTCCTACAGCCCCACCAACCCATGGTGGTCAACCCTACCTACAGCTCCACCAAACCATGGTGGTCACCCCAGCTCCTACAGCCCCACCAGATCACGGTGGTCACCTCAACTCCCACAGCTCCACCAAACCACGGTGGTCACCCCAGCTCCTACAGCCCCACCAGACCGTGATGGTCACCTCTACCTGCAGCCCCACCAGCCCACGGTGGTCACCCCAAGTCCCACAGCCCCACCAGCCCACGTCGGTGGTCCCCCCACCTACCTCCGGTGGCCCCCGCGAATCCCTCCAAGGCACACATGTGCTTGCCGAAGACGAAGTAACCCTGCGAGCTGGAGACGAAGACGGTGAAGACGCTGAAGATGCAGCAGATGAAGCCGCTGAAGGAGATGTTCACCAGGATGTAGTTGAGAGGTTGCCTCAGCTTCTTGTACTTGACGGTGACCACCAGGACGATGGTGTTGAGGGGGGTGCCCACCAAAAAGACGAAGCCCATGAAGGCGGTCTGCAGGTAGAAGGCCCACGGCGGGGCGATGTGGTACTGGGGACCGTCCCAGGGTCCCACCGAGGACCCGTTCTTGAAGAGGTAAAACTCTTCGTCACCCGACATGGTGGCGGGGCTCGGGGGGCGGGTGGGGGGGGGGCCGCGGTGGTCCCCTGCCCTCCCCCTCTGATATACCCTGCCCGGCCCCAAGCCGCTTAGCGGCTGAGGGGGGATCAAGGCTTCATCCCGGGCAAACTTGGGGATTAGGGGGGGCTAAGCCGGGCTCAGGCCTTAATCGGTCTCCCTAAGCCGGGCCGAGCCGATTGCCGGGGCTCACCGGGGGATTTGGGGGGGCGGGGAAGGGTGCCCCGCTCTGGGGGTCCCCAGGGCCACGCAGGGGACCCCGAGGTCCTGCCGCCGTCGGGGCGGCCGCGCGCCCCGGGTCGGGCCGGGGGGGTGTGGGGGGGTCCCCGGGGGGGGGGTTGGGGTACCCCAGTGAGGTCACACATCCCCCCACCCACACACACCCCCCCCCGAGCACCCTAGGGTGCCCCCACAGCCCCACGGGGACACCCGGTGTCACCCACTATTTATCGTCCCCTGCTCTGCACCGGGGGGGTCAGTGCTGGGGGTGGGAGCACGGGGAGGGGGGGGACATGGGGGGGCACTTTTGGGGGTGCACTTTTGGGGGTGCATTGCTGGGGGTGCAATGCGGGGGGGTGCTTTGGGGGGGTACTTTGGGGGGGCAGTTTCGGGGGGGCACTTTGGGGGGTGCATTGCAGGGGGTGCAATGCGGGGGGGGTGCTTTGGGGGGGTGCTTTGGGGGGGCACTTTGGGGGGCAGTTTCAGGGGGTGCATTGCTGGGTGGACTTTTTGGGGGTGCATTGCAGGGGGTGCATCGCGGGGGGGCACTTCGGGGGGGCATTTTCGGGGGGTGCATTGGGGGGCACTTTGGGGGGTGCATTTCTCGGGGTGCAGTGCGGGGGGGCGCTTTGGGGGGCACTTTAGGGGGCACTTTGGGGGGGCACTTTGGGGGGGGCAGTTTCGGGGGGCACTTTGGGGGGGTGCATTGCAGGGGGTGCAATGCGGGGGGGGCACTTTGGGGGGGCAGTTTCGGGGGGTGCATTGCTGGGGGGACTTTTTGGGGGTGCATTGCAGGGGGTGCATCGCGGAGGGGCACTTCGGAGGGGCATTTTCGGGGGGTGCATTGGGGGGGCACTTCGGGGGGGCAGTTTCGGGGGGTGCATTGGGGGGGCACTTTGGGGGGTGCATTGCAGGGGGGCACTTTGGGGGGGCAGTTTCGGGGGGTGCATTGGGGGGCACTTTGGGGGGGCGCATCGCGGGGGGGAGGTGTGCAGGGATGAGGGGTGCACTGCCGAGGTTGGGGGACACACTGCGCACTTTCGGGGGGGGGGGCTGTCCCGCTGCTGCTGCCCCCCGTGTCCCTGCACACCCCCCCCCCCCCCGCCACCCACGCGTGACCCGTGGAGGGGCGGGCGGCGCTGCGGGCGGCTCGTTGGTCTAGGGGTATGATTCTCGCTTAGGGTGCGAGAGGTCCCGGGTTCAAATCCCGGACGAGCCCAAATTTTTTTTACCTGCCCTCCCCCCCTCCCCGCACCCCTTTTCCTGCCCCCACCCCCCCCCCCGCGACCGTGGGGCCTCCCGTGGGGCAGGAAGGATGAGCACAAGCCGCTTAGGGGGGGGTGGATTAAGGGCGCTTGGGTTCCCCCCTCCCCGGTCTGGGGGCGCATATAAAGGCCGGGTGGAGCGAGGGGACGGTGGGGTGGTGGCACCCCCCGGTACCCACGCGGAGTGGGGTGTCCACGGGTGGGGTGGGCGTGTGTCCGTTGCTGCGTGGGTGCCTGGGGAGAGGAGGGGGGGTACACCTCCGTGGGGATCTGGGTCCTTGTGGGGGGGTGTCCCAGCCGTGGGTGTGACCGGGGACACCCGTGGGGTTGTGTCTGACTCCGGGGCGGGGATGGAGATGGGGGGACACAGGGCTGGGGACAGGGGACAGGGCTGTGCTGGGCCATACTGGGCCGTACTGGGCCGTACTGGGCTGTACTGGGCTGTACTGGGCTGTACACCATACCATACCAGGCTGTACTGGGCCATACTGGGCCATACAGTACTGGGTCAGACTGGTTTTACTGTGCCGTGCCATACCGTTCTCAGCATGACATCACCTATGAGGTCATCGCTCTCCCTGGCTCAGGGAACCCCCCCATGTCACCGGATGACCCCCCCATACAGACCCCTCCCCCCCAGGCCCCCACCCCCCCCCGCTCCCTCGTGTCCCTCCTGGCCATCAGTAGGCTCCAGAGTGAACACTCCCCACGATGCATCCTGGTGCTGGGGGGGGCACTGGGGGTACTGGTGGTGGGGTGCTGGTGTGGGACAGCGGCACTGGGGGGGCCTCTGCTGCACCCTGACCCTCCGTGAGCCCAGGGTGTCCGGGCGGGCAGGGCCCCCCGTGGAAGGGGGGACAGGGTTGCCAGGGCAACCAGAGATGCCACCGCTGGGGACCATCACCACGGTGACGGGGCGCAGGGTACCCCACGGCGGGGTGGCAGGGCCATGGACCTCAGCGCCTCCCCCTCCGTGGGCAGTGAGTGGGGGGAGCGGGAACCCCCACCCCAGGGCCGGGCACCCCGGGGAGAGAGAACCCCCACCCCAGAGGGGCACCCCAAATATAGGGACCCCCAGGGAGGGGCACCCCCAGGGCCGGGCACCCCATGGAGACAGGCACCCACAGGGAGATGGACCCCCAGGGAGGGGCACCCCAGGGGTAGGGGACCCCCGGGGGGGGGCACCCCATAAGGATGGGGACCCCCAGGGAGGGGCACCCCATGGGGATAGGGAACCCCCAGGGAGGGGCACCCCAGGGGTAGGGGACCCCCGGGGGGGGGGCACCCCATAAGGATGGGGACCCCCAGGGAGGGGCACCCCAGATATAGGGGTCCCAAGGGAGGGGCACCCCATGGGGATAGGGAACCCCAAGGGACGGGCACCCCAGATATAGGGACCCCCAAGGGAGGGGCACCCCATGGGGATAGGGGACCCCCAGGGAAGGGCACCCCAGGGAGGGGCACCCCATGGGGATAGGGACCCCCAGGGAGGGGCACCCCAGATATAGGGGTCCCAAGGGAGGGGCACCCCATAAGGATGGGCCCCCCCAGGTCCGGGCACCCCCCGAGCGGCAGCACCCACTCGTGCCCTCTCGCAGCGGAGCTGCGGACGCTGCAGGCAGAGCTGGGCACGCTGCAGGCAGGGCAGGCAGCGGAGCTGGGGCAGCTGGAGCGGGCGCTGGCGTTGGCGCAGGCAGAGCGGGCAGCGGCGGCGGCCGAGGCCGGGCAGCGCGCGGCGGAGGCGGCAGGGCTGCGGGAGGAGGTGGCGGAGCTGCGGGCAGAGCTGCGGCGCGGGCAGGAGCTCAGCGCCCGGTACCGGCTGGAGGCCGCCACGCTGCGCGCCAACGCCCGCCTGAGGGACCGGCAGCACCGCAGGGCCACCGCGCAGGTGGCGTGGCTCCGAGGTGACGGGACGTGGCCGTGGGTGGTGGCCGTTGGGTGGTGGCAACGGTGGCAATGGGATAGTGAGTTGGCCATGGGGTGGTGGCCGTGGGTTGGTGGCCATGGGATGATGGCAATGGTGGCAATGGGATGGTGGGATGGTGGCCGTGGGTTGGTGGGATGGTGGCCATGGGGTGGTGGCCGCGGGATGGTGGGATGGTGGCCGTGGGATGGTGGCCATGGGATGGTGGCAAGGATGGTGGCCATGGGATGGTGGCAACAGTGGCAATGGGATAGTGAGTTGGTGGCCATGGGGTGGTGGGATGGTGGCTGTGGTGTAGTGGGATGGTGGCCATGGGATGGTGGCCGTGGGGTGGTGGCCATGGGGTGGTGGGATGGTGGCCGTGGGTTGGTGGGATGGTGGCTGTGGTGTAGTGGGATGGAGGCCATGGGGTGGTGGCCATGGGATGGTGGCCGTGGGGTGGTGGCTGTAGGGTGGTGGCAACGGTGGCAATGGGACAGTGAGTTGGCCATGGGGCAGTGGCCGTGGGATGGTGACCATGGGATGATGGCAATGGTGGCAATGGGATGGTGGGATGGTGGCCACGGGATGGTGGGATGGTGGCCGTTGGGTGGTGGCAACGGTGGCAATGGGATAGTGAGTTGGTGGCCATGGGGTGGTGGGATGGTGGCCGTGGGTTGGTGGGATGGTGGCCATGGGGTGGTGGCCACGGGATGGTGGGATGGTGGCCATGGGGTGGTGGCCGTGGGTTGGTGGCCATGGGATGATGGCAATGGTGGCAATGGGATGGTGGGATGGTGGCCATGGGGTGGTGGCCATGGGGTGGTGGCAACGGTGGCAATGGGATAGTGAGTTGGCAGCCATGGGGTGGTGGGATGGTGGCCCTTTGGATGGTGGGATGGTGGCCATGGGGTGGTGGCCACGGGATGGTGGGATGGTGGCCGTGGGATGGTGGCAACAGCGGCAATGGGATAGTGAGTTGGTGGCCATGGGGTGGTGGGATGGTGGCCATGGGGTGGTGGGATGGTGGCCACGGGGCAGTGGCCATGGGGTGGTGGCCATGGGATGGTGGGATGGTGGCCATGGGATGGTGGCAACGGTGGCAATGGGATAGTGAGTTGGCCATGGGGTGGTGGCCATGGGGTGGTGGCCATGCGGTGGTGGTGACGATGGCAATGGGATAGTGAGTTGGCGGCCATGGGGTGGTGGGATGGTGGCCCTTTGGATGGTGGGATGGTGGCCATGGGATAATGAGTTGGTGGCCATGGGGTGGTGGCTGTAGGGTGGTGGCAACAGTGGCAATGGGATAGTGAGTTGGTGGCCATGGGGCGGTGGCCATGGGGTGGTGGCCGTGGGATGGTGGCCATGGGATGGTGGCCGTGGGGTGGTGGCTGTAGGGTGGTGGCAACGGTGGCAATGGGACAGTGAGTTGGTGGCCATGGGGCAGTGGCCGTGGGATGGTGGCCATGGGATGATGGCAATGGTGGCAATGGGATGGTGGGATGGTGGCCGTGGGTTGGTGGGATGGTGGCCGTGGGATGGTGGCCGTGGGGTGGTGGCCATGGGGTGGTGGGATGGTGGCCGTGGGTTGGTGGGATGGTGGCCATGGGGCAGTGGCCATGGGGTGGTGGCCATGGGGTGGTGGGATGGTGGCCATGGGGTGGTGGCCGTGGTGTGGTGGGTTGGTGGCCATGAGATCGTGGACGGTGGCCATAGTGTGGTGGGACGGTGGCCGTGGCACGGTGGGGTGACGTTGCGGCACAGAGGGTGGTGGCCGTGGCGGGGGCCGCGGGGCGCGGTGCCGTGGGGCTGAGCCGGCGGTGCTGTGCAGAGGAGCTGGACCGGCTGCGGGCGCCGCAGGAGGCGCTGGCCGAGGAGCACCGGGACCACCCGCCCGGCCGGAACCCCCGTGTCCCCCGCAGCCCCCGGTACCTGCGCCGCCCCACGGGACCCCGCTGTCCCCGCGGCCCCCGCGACCCCCGTGTCCCTGCCCTTGTGCCCCCCGGACGTGGCCCCATACGTGGCCCTGCTGCCCCCTGGCCCTTGTCCCTCGTGTCCCCCGTGTCCCCTGAGCCGTGGCCTCCCCTCCCCATGGCCATGTCCCCCTGTCCCCCCCACGTCCCCAGTGTCCCCCTGTCCCTCCCCCCACCATGTCCCCCCCCGCCATGTCCCCCTGTCCCCCCAGCCATGTCCCCTGTCCCCCCAACATGTGTCCCTGTTCCCCCCCACCATGTCCCCCTGTTCCCCCCATGTCCCCAGTGTCCCCCTGTCCCTCCCCCCATGTCCCCCTGTCCCCCCCATGTCCCCCTGTCCCCCCGTCCCCCCATGTCCCCAGTGTCCCCTGTTCCCCCCGCCATGTCCCCCGTCCCCCCCAGCCATGTCCCCCTGTCCCCCCCATCCCCCCCATGTCCCCAGTGTCCCCCTGTTCCCCCCACCATGTCCCCCCCGCCATGTCCCCTGTCCACCCAACATGTCCCCCTGTTCCCCCCCACCATGTCCCCCTGTTCCCCCCATGTCCCCAGTGTCCCCCTGTCCCTCCCCCCCTGTCCCCCCGTCCCCCCCATGTCCCCAGTGTCCCCTGTCCCCCCACCATATCCCCTGTCCCCCCCATGTCCCCCTGTCCCCCCCATCCCCAGTGTCCCCCTGTTCCCCCCGCCATGTCCCCCGTCCCCCCCAGCCATGTCCCCCTGTCCCCCCCGTCCCCCCCAGCCATGTCCCCCTGTCCCCCCCCCGTCCCCCCCCATGTCCCCAGTGTCCCCCTGTCCCCCCCGTCCCCCCCATGTCCCCAGTGTCCCCCTGTCCCCCCCCGTCCCCCCCCGTGTCCCCCGTCCCCCCCGGCCGTGCCCCCGCGCTGCCGGCAGCCCCCTCACCGCCATCCCCCGCAGGTGCCCGGAGGGGCTGTGGGGGACAGAGCGTGTCCCCCCCGTGTGTCCCCCCCCCGAGGACCCTGAGGACACCCGGCCCCCGGGACCGGAGGGGACCCACAGCCAGGTACGGGGGGGGGGGGGGACACGGGGGGCCGGGCACGGCCCAGAGCTCGGGGTGCCACTGCGGTGGGGGTGGCCCTGACCCCTGTCCCCCCCCCAGGAGACCACGGGTGGGCTCAAGCCCTTCGTCCTCTTCATCGTGGCCTCCACCCTCATCTTCCTCCACCCCTACCTGAAGCAGAGCTGAGACCCCCCGGAGCACCCTGACCCCCCCGGAGCACCCTGACCCCCCCCGAGCACCCTGACCCCCCCCCGAGCACCCTGACCCCCCCCGAGCACCCTGACCCCCGGAGCACCCTGACCCCCCCCCGAGCACCCTGACCCCCAGAGCACCCTGACCCCACCCTGAGCACCCTGACCCCCTGACGCCCCCCCTGAGTACCCTGACCCCCTGGAGCACCCTGACCCCCCCTGGAGCACCCTGACCCCCCCAGGAGCACCCTGACCCCCCCCCCAAAGAGCACCCTGACCCCCCCCGAGCACCCTGACCCCCTGACGCCCCCCCTGACCCCCTGACGCCCCCCCTGAGCACCCTGACCCCCCCCCCCCAGCAATACACCAAAGACACCCCCCCCCCGGCTGCTGTTGGTGTGAGGGTCCCCGGGGTGCGGGTACCACCCACGGGTGCACCCCGGGGTGCGGGTGCCCCCACGTGCCCCCCGTGTCACGTCCCGTGCCCCCCGCCCCCCCGCGGTATTTCGGGTGCCTGCGTGGCTCTGACTCGCCGCCCTATTTTTAGGTGCTGGCGCAGGGCCCCGGCGGGTGGGGGGGGGGGGGGGGGGTGTGTGTGTCCCCCCCCCGCCACCCACCGTCACCCTGGGGTGCACCCTCACCCCCCCCCTCCCCAGCCACAGGCACCCACCCGGGGAACTCCTCACCGTGGGGGGGGGGGAAACTGAGTCACGGGGGGGGTGGGAGAGGCACCCAGGCGTCCCGCACCCCCTCTGTGAGTGGTGTGTGTCCCCCCCCAACCCTGGTGGCACCTTTGGGTGCCCCCCCCTTCCCTGGGTGCCCCCCCCCACCCCCCCAGCTGGAAGCTTCCAGGGCGGGTGGCCAGCGGTGACGCGGTGACGCGGTGACGGTGACACGGGTGGACGGACACCGGAACCGGGGGGAACCCGATACCCCCCCCCAAAAAAAATAATTACACACCTCACCCCCCCCCCCCCCATCAAATCCGGAGCACCCAGCACCCAAATATCCACCCCCCGCCCCCAGCACCCAGCCCAAGGGTGCTGAAGGGGTCTGGGTGCACCCCCCGCGTGGGGAGGGGGGGGGCACCAGTGGGGGGGCCGGATGCCGGGGTTCACCCCCAAACACGAATGCCCCCCCCCCCCCATGTGCCACCCCAGTGGGGAAACTGAGGCACGGCCCAGGCTGGAGTCACCAGTGGGGGGGTCCCACGGGAGGGGGGGTGCTGGGTGGGGGTACCTGGAGAGGGGGGGCTGACGGGGTCCTGGGGGGTGTTTGGGGGTGTCGGTTGTGGTTCGGGGGGGGCCGAGGGTTCCTATGGGGGTTTGGGGGGGTTCTGAGTGGGGGGGGCTTGGGGGGGGGTCCCGAGTGGGGGGTCCCGGCTCAGTCTCCCCCCGGGGGGGGGGGTGTCCCCAAGTGAGTTTCCTGGGGGGTCTTTGGGGGGTGTATTGGGGTGCCGGGATGGTGGGTGGGGGGGGTGCCAGGTATTGGGGTGCCCGGGGTGTTGGGGTGCCGGGTTTTGGGGTGCTGGGTATTGGGGTGCCCGGGGTGTCGGGGTGTCAGGGTGCCCGGGGTGCTGGCGGTGCTGAAGTTTTGGGGTGCTGGGGTTTTGGGGTGTCGGGGTGCTGGTGTATCAGGACAGCGGGGTGTTGGGGTGCCGGGGCTACTGGGGGCTTGAGCTTTTGGGGTGCCGGGGTTTCGGAGGGGGCGGGGTTTTGGGGGTGCTAGAGTTTCGGGGATTTGGGATTTCGGGGGTGCTGGGGTTTGGGGGTGCCAGGCTTTGGGGATACCGGTGTCCAGGGGTGTGGGGGTGCCAGGGGTGTGGGGGCTCCGTGGTTTCAGGGGTGTCAGGATTTTGGAGATTTTGAACTACCAGGGTTTCGGGGTTCAGGGTTTCGGGGTCTCTGGGTGCCGAGGTGCCAGAATTCGGGGGTGCCGGTGTTTCGGAGTGCGGGGGTTTCGGGGTACTGGGCTGCCAAGGTTTGGGGGTGCTGGTTTTGGGGTGCTGAGGTTTCGGGGATTTGGGGGTACTGGGGTGCCAGGGTTTTGGGGGTGCTGGGATTTCGAGGTGCTGGCGTTTCAGGGGTGCTGGTGTTACCAGGGTGTCAGGGTTTGGAGGTGCCAGGGTTTTGGGGGGCCGGGGCTTGGGGGTGCCGGGGTTTCAGACTTGCCAGGGTGCGAGGGTTTGGGGTCCCGGTGTCGGGGGGTGCTGGAGTTGGGGGGCTCGGGGGTGCCGGTGTTTGGGGGGTTCCGGGGTTTGGGGGTGCTGGTGTCGGGGGGTGCCGGTGTTTGGGGGTGTCAGGGGGTTCGGAGGTAGCAGGGTCGGGGGGTGCCGTAGTTAGGGGGTTCGGGGGTGCCGGTGTTTGGGGGTGCTGGTGTTGGGGGGTTCCGGGGTTTGGGGGTGCCGGGGTTTGGGGGTGTCAGGGGTGCCGGGGTTTGGGGGTGTCGAGGGGTTCGGAGGTGCCGGTGTTTGTTCGGGGGTGCCGGGGGGTCCCGGTGTTTGGGGGTGCCGGGGTTTGGGGGTGCTGGTGTCGGGGGGGTGCCGGTGTTCGGGGGTGCCGGTGTTTGTTCGGGGGTGCCGGGGGGTTCGGGGGTGCCGGAGCTCGGGGCTATAAATAGCGGCTGCGGTCAGGCCCCCCCGCGGGGCCGCCCCCTCCGTGGCCGTGGCGGGGCGGGCCGGGCCGGGCAGCGCTTAAAGCCGCCACCGCCCCCAGCGCCGCCACTCGCCGCCCCCGGCACCGGGAACCGACCCGGGCCCCGCTCCGCACCCCGCTCCGCACCCCGCTCCGCACCCCGCTCCCAGCCGGGACCCGCCGCCCGCCTCCGCCCCGGGACCGGGATCCACCCGGGACTGACCCGGGACACCGGGAGCCCGTTCCAGGCACCGAGCCGGGACCCCCCCCCCCCAACGCGGGACCCCCGTACCGGGCACCGGGCACCGACCCGCCTCTCCCACCCGGGACGCCGGCACCCACCCGGGACACGGGCGCTGACCCAGGACACCGTCCCCCCCAGCGCCGGGACCCCCCACCCGGGATACCAGCACCCACCCAGGACCCCCCACCTCGGGCACCGGGACTGATTTTTTGGGACACCCACCCCATCGCCGGGACTGAGCCGGGACCCCAGCACCCACCCAGGGACCCCAACACCCACCCAGGGACCCCAACACCCCCCCCGCTTGAGGATACCGGGAGTGACCCAGGACCCTTCCCCCAAGCCTCAGCCCGGCCTGTGGGGCCCCCCCCCCCACCCAGCACCCCCCCACCCAGCACCCCCCACCCAGCACCCCCCCACCCAGCACCATGAACTCCACGTACGAGCCGCCCGCCGCGGAGGAGCCGGAGGAGCTCCCGGCCACCGAGAAGGACCTGGCGGAGGACGCTCCCTGGAAGAAGATCCAACAGAACACCTTCACCCGTTGGTGCAACGAGCACCTCAAGTGCGTTCACAAGCGCATCGGGGACCTGCAGCGGGACCTGAGCGACGGGCTGCGCCTCATCGCGCTGCTGGAGGTGCTGAGCCAGAAGAAAATGGGGCGCAAGTACCACCCGCGCCCCAACTTCCGCCAGATGAAGCTGGAGAACGTCTCGGTGGCCCTCGAGTTCCTGGAGAGGGAACACATCAAGCTGGTCTCCATCGGTGAGCGTGCAAGGAGGGGAGCCGGGGTGAGCGTGCGAGGGCGGGGGCGGCGGGGGAGCGAGGATGGGGCTGGGGATGAGCGTGCGAGGGGGGAGGAGTGGGGGTAGGAGCGTGCAAGGGTAGGCGGTGGAGTTGGGGGGGTGAGCGTGCAAGGGTAGGCGGTGGAGTTGGGGGGGTGAGCGTGCAAGGGTAGGCAGTGGAGTTGGGGGGGGTGAGCGTGCAAGGGTAGGGGTGCTGGACAAGCGGGAGCGAGGCTGGGAATAGGAGCGTGCGAGGGTAGGAGCGACGGAGTGGGAATAGGAGCGTGCAAGGGCAGGAGGGTGGAGTGGGGAAGGGGGTGAGTGTGCAAGGATAGGGGTGATGGGCGAGTGAGGATGGGGCTGAGGATGAGCGTGCAAGGGAAGGAGTGGCGGAGGAGCGGGGTGGGGAACGAGGGTGTAAGGTCAGGGGCAATGGGCAAGGGGGAATGGGGATGAGCGTGCAAGGGCGATGGAGGAGTGGGGATGAGCAATGAGTGTGCGAGGGCAGGGGCGATGGAGGAGTGGGAATGGGGCGAGTGTGCCAGAGCAGGGGCGCTGGAGGTGCGGGAATGAGGCTGGCGATGAGTGTGCAAGAGCAGGAGTGATGGACAAGTGGGAATGGGACGAGCGTGCAAGGACTCGGGCCGGGCCGGGCCGGGGGTCTGGGCCCCGTGCGAGGGGCTCGGGCCGGGGGTCTGGGTCACGCGCGCAGTGGTGCGAGGGGCCGTGCGAGGCGGGTTGAGGGTCTGGGCCTCGTGCGAAGGGCCGTGCAAGGCCGCGCGGGGGGGTGGGGGCTGCGCTGAGCTCACTCTTGGCTCGGGGGCCGCGTGCCGGTGAGCTCACGCTGCGGGGGCACGCTCAGCCCCCGCACGCTCGCCCCTCGCTCGCCCCTCGCACGGGGCCCCAGCGCCCACCCGCCACCCCGACAGCTGCAGGGTGACCTCCCTTGCACGCTCGTGCACGTGTGCACGCGCACGCAGGGTCACGCCCCTTGCACGCACGCGGCGAATACGCATGTGCCGGGCCCGGCGCGCGCTCACGAACGCACGCGTGTGCGCGCTCCGCCTGTTGCACGCGCGCACGCCCGTTTGCACGCTCACGCCCTTCCACCGCGGGGCTCGCGCACGCGGTTGCACGGGGCAAGGGGGCGTGTGCGTGTTGCAGGGGGAGCGCACACGCGTGTGCACACCCCCTCCTTGCACACGCAGACCCAGAGGGTGCACGGGGGGGGGAGGGGGCCCCCCATTCCCTGCCCCCCCCATTCCCTGCCCCCCCCCGCTGTTGGGGTCCCCCCCCCCGCTGTTGGGGTCCCCCCCCCCTTTGGGGTCCCCCCCGCTGTTGGGGTCCCCCCCCCGAGGCCCAGCAGTGGGGGGGGGGGTGGGGCCCCCCGCGGGGTGCCGGCCACATCTGCAGCCCATTTCCTCCCCGAAACACGATCGCTCGTGGGGGGGTGGGAGTGGGCGTGGGGGAGGGGTTGGCTCTGCGGCCGGGGGGGGGGAGGGGCCGGCCGGGGCCTGGCTGCGGGCCGTGGGGGAGGGGGCCGGGATGCCTGGGGGTCCCCTCCCCCCCCCCCCAGCTCCCTGCCTCAGTTTCCCCATCCCGGCACCCTGCAGGGCCGGGCACCCCTGGGGTGCTGGGGGGGGCAGGGACCCCCAGGGTGCTGCGTGGGGGCACCCCTGGGGTGCTGGGGGGGGACACGGACTCAGGGACCCCCAGGGTGCTGTGTGGGGGCACCCCAGGGTGCTGGGGGGGGCAGGGACCCCCAGGGTGCTGTGTGGGGGCACCCCAGGGTGCTGGGGGGGGACACGGACTCAGGGACCCCCAGGGTGCTGTGGGGTGTCACCCCACGCCCTGTGCCGTGGGACATCGGGGGGTGGGGGTGGGTGTGGGTGTCCCCACTGCACCACGGGGGGGTGTGTGGGTGTGGATACACGTGTGTGTGGGTGTGTGTGTGTGTGTGGGTGTGGGTGTGGATACACGTGTGGGTGTGTGTGGGGGGGGGTGTGTATGTACGTGTGGGGGTGTGGCTGTGTGTGTGTGTGTGTGTCTATACGTGTGTGTGTGTGTGTCTATACGTGTGGGTGTGTCTGTGTGTGGCTACACGTATGTGTGTATACACGTGTGTGTGTGTCTGTATACATGTGTGTATACCTGTGTGTGTGTGTCTGTGTGTGCGTACATGTGTGTGTCTGTGTGTACCCGTGTGTGTGTGTGTGTACCCACGTGTGTCCCCAGGTGCCCCTGACCCCTGTGTGTGTATACACGTGTGTGTGTACCCATGTGTGTATACACATGTACCCGTGTGCCCCCATGTGCCCCTGACCCCCATGTGTGTGTGTCTGTGTGTGTCCCCCTGTGTGTGTGTGTGTCCCTGTGTGTGTATACACGTGTGTGTGTGTCCCTGTGTGTGTATACACGTGTGTGTATACACGTGTGTGTGTGTGTCCCTGTGTGTGTGTCCCTGTGTATGTATATACACGTGTGTGTGTCCCTGTGCGTGTGTCCCTGTGCGTGTGTGTACCCATGTGTGTGTGCCCCCCATGTGTGTGTATACACGCGTGTGTGTGTCCCCGTGTGTGTGTCCCCGTGTGTGTGTCCCCGTGTGTGTGTCCCCATGTGTGTATACACGCGTGTGTGTGTGTCCCCGTGTGTGTGTGTCCCCGTGTGTGTGTCCACACGCGCGTGTGTGCCCCCCTGTGTGTGTGTGTATACACGTGTGTGTGCCCCCCCGTGTGCGTGTCCACACGCGTGTGCCCCCGCAGACAGCAAGGCCATCGTGGACGGGAACCTGAAGCTGATCCTGGGGCTGGTCTGGACGCTGATCCTGCACTACTCCATCTCCATGCCCGTCTGGGACGAGGAGGACGAGGGCCCGGGGGGGGCGGGGGGCCAGCAGCAGACCCCCAAGCAGCGCCTGCTGGGCTGGATCCAGCACAAGGTGCCCCAGCTGCCCATCACCAACTTCCACCGGGACTGGCGCGACGGGAAGGCGCTGGGAGCGCTGGTGGACAACTGCGCCCCGGGTGAGGGGGCGCTGGGGGCACTGGGGGGTACTGGGGGGCACTGGGGGGCAACTGTGCCCCGGGTGAGGGGGCGCTGGGGGGCACTGGGGGGCGCTGGGGGGCGCTGGGGGGCACTGGGGGGTACTGGGGGGCAACTGCGCCCCGGTTGAGGGGGCGGTGGGGGGCACTGGGGGCACTGGGGGGCGCTGGGAGCGCTGGTGGACAACTGCGCCCCGGGTGAGGGGGCGCTGGGGGGCACTGGGAGCACTGGTGGACAACTGCGCCCCGGGTGAGGGGGCGCTGGGGGGTACTGGGGGGCACTGGGAGCGCTGGTGGACAACTGTGCCCCGGGTGAGGGGGCGCTGGGGGGCGCTGGGGGGCACTGGAGGGCGCTGGGGGGCACTGGGGGCACTGGGAGCACTGGGGGGCAACTGCACCCTGGGTGAGGGAGTACTGGGGGGTACTGGGAGCACTGGTGGACAACTGCACCCCGGGTGAGGGGGTACTGGGGGGCACTGGGAGCACTGGGGGGCAGCTGTGCCTGGGGTGAGGGCGGCACTGGGGAGTACTGGGAGCACTGGGGGGCAACTGTGCCTGGGGTGAGGGGGGCACTGGGGGGTCCCTGGGGGTGCTGGGGGGCACTGGGGCCAAAAGGTAACGGGGCTGGGGAGGGGGTGTCCCCCCCCCGGAGGTGCAGGGTGCCCCCCCCGAGGTGCGGGGTGCCCCCCCGTGCCCAGCTGACCCCCCGTGTCCCCCCCAGGGCTGTGCCCGGACTGGGAGAGCTGGGACCCGGCGCGGCCGGTGCAGAACGCGCGGGAGGCCATGCAGCAGGCCGACGACTGGCTGGGGGTGCCCCAGGTACGGGGGGCGCTGGGGGGGGCTGGCCCCGCTTTGGGGGGGCCCTGAGGGGGTCGGAGGATCCCCGGACACGGCGGGGGGGGGGGGGGGGTCTGGAGGTGCAGGGGTGGCCCTGGGGGTGGCCCTGGGGGTGCTTGAGGGGTCCACAGGGGGACCCTGAGCTTGGGGGGGGCTCTGGGGGGGTGCAGGGGGTCCCTCCAGAGCACCCCTGGGCGGGGGGGGGGTCCCTGAGGGTGCATGAGGGGTCCTTAGGGGGTCCCTGGGGGTGCAGGGGGGTCCCTGGGGTATAGGGGGGTCCCTAGTGTGGCCCTGGGCATGGGGGGGTCCCTGGGGGTGTGGGGGGTCCCTGGGCCATGGGGGGCATCCCTGGGGGTGTCACAGGGTCCCTGGGGGTGCAGGGGGTCCCTGGGCCATGGGGGGGGGTCCCTGGGGGTGTCACAGGGTCCCTGGGGGTGCAGAGGGTCTCTAGTGGGTCCCTGGGCACAGGGGGGTCCCTGGGTGGGTGGCGGGGGGGTCCCCGGGGTCCCCCCCAGGCACGGAGCAGCCCTGGGCGGGTGGCAGAGGGTCGGGGGGTGTCGGGGGGGGGGGGGAATGGGGGGTCTGACGGCGCCGTGTCCCCGCAGGTGATCGCCCCCGAGGAGATCGTGGACCCCAACGTGGACGAGCACTCGGTCATGACCTACCTGTCCCAGTTCCCCAAGGCCAAGCTCAAACCGGGGGCCCCCCTGCGCGCCCGCCAGCCCCAGCCTGCCCGCGCCCGCGCCTACGGGCCCGGTACGGCTCGGGGGGGGGCTTGGGGGGCTCAGGGGGCTCAGGGGGGGCTCGGGGACCCGGCACAGGGGTGCCATGGGAGGGGGCACGGGGCAGGGGTGACATCGGGTGACGGGGCACGTCAGGGCATGAGGGTGACCCATGGGTGTCCCTCCCACACACACACACAGGGACCCCCCCCTTGTGCCCAGGGACACCCCAAGGTCACCCCCCCCCTCCCCCCCATGCCCAGGGACCCCCTTGGACCCCAAGGTGTCGTGTCCCCCCCCCATGCCCAGAGACACCCCAGGGTTGGGTCCCCCCTGTTCCCAGGGACCCCTTTGGACCCCAGGGGTGTCCCCCATCCCCCCCCCCCATGCCCAGGGACCCCCAGGGTCCCCCCCCCCCCTCCAAGAGCCACCTGGAGCTCCCAAGTGATGGGGGCTGGGGGGGTCCCAGGGGCTGGGTGCCACCATGGGGTGCTGTGGGGAGCACCCTGACCCCCCCCCAGGGGCACCCTGACCCCCCCCCCCCCCCGCAGGCATCGAGCCGCAGGGGAACGTGGTGCTGCAGCCGGCGCAGTTCACCGTGGAGACCCTCGAGGCGGGGGTGGGCGAGGTCCTGGTCTACGTGGAGGACCCCGAGGGTCACACCGAGGAGGTACGGGGTGGGGGGGCACCCACCCACGCCCCCGCGACAGGGGGTGTCTGGCTGGCTGTGTGTCCCCGGCTCTCCGTGTCACACACACCCCCCCCCCCCCATTTTCGGGGTGTCCCCTCCAGGCCAAGGTGGTCCCCAACAACGACAAGAAGCGGACGTACAGCGTCACCTACGTGCCCAAGGTCGGGGGGCTGCACAAGGTGAGCACCCACAGCCCCCCCCCCCCACCCGCACACGCCTCGGGGTGCTGGGTGCCCCCCCCCGCCCCCGGGATGTTGGGGGGTGCTCGGCACAAACGGGTGCTGGGGGTCTCCAGGGGCACTGGGGTTCCCCGGGGGGACACAAGGGTCCCGGGGGGGGGTCAGTCGGTGGTGGTGGGTGACGTGGCCACCCCTGACCCCCCCCTCCGTCCCCCCCCCCAGGTGACAGTGCTGTTCGCGGGGCAGAACATCGACAAGAGCCCCTTCGGCGTCAACGTGGCCATGGCGCTGGGGGACGCCAACAAGGTGACGGCGCGTGGCCCCGGCCTGGAGCCCGTCGGCAACGTGGCCGGCAAGCCCACCTACTTCGACATCTACACCGCAGGTGGGCCACGGTGGCCACCGCGCACGGGGAGGGGGGTGTCACTGCTCCGGGGAGCTGTGGGCACGTGGTGACGCTGAGGTGTGACGTGGCCATGGCGGTGTCCTCATGGTGGCATGGCCGTGGCATGGCCTGGTGGCTCTGGGGACACATCCCCATGGTGGCATGGCCATGGTGCTGTTGGGTGGCTCTGGAGATGTGTCCTCATGGTGGCATGGCCATGGTGCTGTTGGGTGGCTCTGGTACCATGTTCTCATGGTGGCACGGCCATGGCATGGCTGGGTGGCTCTGGGGACACATCCCCACGGTGGCATGGCCATGGCAGTGTTGGGTGGCTCTGGTGCCATGTCCTCTTGGGTGGCATGGCCACGGTGGCTCTGGAGATCTGTTCTCATGGTCGCACAGCCGTGGCCATGGTGCTGTTGGATGGCTCTGGTGCCATGTCCTCTTGGTGGCATGGCCATGGTGGCATTGGGTGGCACTGGGACCACGTTCTCATGGTGGCATGGCCATGGGATGGCCAAGTGACACTGAGCCCATGTCCTTGCCCTGACTTGGCTAGGTAATCCTCACCATGTCATGGCCTGGTGGCCCTGGGGTCATGTCCTTGCTGTGACATGGCCAAAGGACACCAAGATGCGGCACAGCCGCGTGGCTCTGGGGCCACGTTCTCAGGGTGGCATGGCCATGGTGGCATTGGGTGGCACTGGGACAACGTTCTCATGGTGGCATGGCCATGGCATGGCCGGGTGGCTCTGGGGCCACGTCCTCTTGGTGGGATGGCCATGGTGGCATTGGGTGGCTCCTGGTCCCACGTTCTCATGGTGACATGGCCGTGGCATGGCCTGGTGGCACCGAGACCATGTCCTCGTGGTGGCATGGCCATGGCATAGCCTGGTGACTCTGGGGCCATGTCCTCTTGGTGGCATGGCCATGGTGGTGCTGGGTGGCACTGAGACCGTGTCCTCATGGTGGCATGGCCATGGTGTGGTCGGGTGGCTCCGGGGACACATCCTCTTGGTGGCATGGCTGTGGCATGGCGAAGTGGCACTGGGACCACGTTCTCACGGTGGCATGGCCATGGCGTGGCCGGGTGGCTCTGGGGCCATGTCCTCTTGGTGGGATGGCCATGGTGGCATTGGGTGGCTCCTGGTGCCATGTTCTCATGGTGGCACAGCCATGGCATGGCTGGATGGCACTGAGGCCACATCCCCATGGTGGCACGGCCACGGCATGGCTGGGTGGCACTGGGACCATGTTCTCACGGTGGCATGGCCATGGTGGCGTTGGGTGGCACTGGGACCATGTTGTCACGGTGGCACGGCCGTGGCGTGGCCGGGTGACGCTGAACCCGTGTCCTCGCGGTGGCAGGGGCCGGCCCGGGCGACGTCGGGGTGGTGATCGTGGACCCCCAGGGCCGGCGGGACACGGTGGAGGTGATGCTGGAGGACAAGGGGGACAACATCTACCGCTGCACCTACCGGCCCGTCCTGGAGGGGCCACACACCGTCTGCGTCACCTACGCCGGCGCCCAGATCCCCAAAAGCCCCTTCACCGTCAACGTGGCTGAAGGTGAGACCTGCCCCGGGGGGCCCTGCCCTGGCCCTGTGGCACCCCTGGGTGCCCGTGGTGGCCCCGTGGCACCTGTCAGTTCCTCAGGTGTCCCTGTGGCACCCCTGGGTGCCCGTGGTGGCCCCGTGGCACCTGTCAGTTCCTCAGGTGTCCCTGTGGCACCCCTGGGTGCCCGTGGTGGCCCCGTGGCTCCCCGTGGCCCCAAGGGTTGTCCCGTGTCACCCTCGCACCCCCCCAGGGTGTCCCTCTGTCCATGTCCCCCCCCCCCCGTGCCCGCAGTGTCCCCGGGGTGCCCCTGTGACACCCACCAGTCCCGGGGTGCCCCCATGGGTCCCTTCTGTCCCCGGGTGTCCCTATAGCACCCTTACGTTCCTGGGGACCCCACGGCACCCCCCTGTCTCTGGGGTGTCCCCAGGGTGCCCCCATGTCCCCATAGCACCCTTAGCACCCACAGCACCCTTATGCCCCTGGGGACCCCGTGTCCATCCGCACACACCCCCCCCCCAGCACCCCTAAACCCTTCCCTGGGGCACCCAGCTCCCCCGAGGGCTGGTGGGTGCCGCGGAGGGTGCCGAGGGTGCTGAGGGTGCTGTGCCGGCAGCGTGCACCCCGTCGGCGTGCCGGGCCACGGGCCGGGGGCTGCAGCCCAAGGGCGTGCGAGTGCACGAGGCGGCCGACTTCAGGGTGCTCACCAAGGGCGCCGGCACCGGGGACCTGCGCGTGCTCCTCAAGGGGCCCAGTGAGTGTGCGAGGGCGGGCGTGCGAGGGCGGGCGTGCAAGGCGGGGTGGGTGGGAGGGGGCAAGGGTGGGTGTGTAAGGGTGGGCGTGCAAGAGTGGAGGGGGGTGTGCAAGGGTGGGTGTGCAAGAGTGCGAGGGGGGTGTGCAAGGGTGCGGGGGCAAGGCGGGGGGGCGTGCAAGGGTGTAGGGGCGTGCAAGGGAGCGTGCAAGGTGGTGTGCGTGGGTGACTGCTGCCCCCGTGTGGGGGTGTGTGGGGGTGTCCCATGGGTGGGGGGGTCCCATGGGTGGGGGGTGAGTGATTGGGGGGAACCCTTGGGGGGGGGGGGTCTCTCATGGGGGGGGTCCCATGGGTGGTGGTGGGGGGTTCCATGGGGTGGTGATTTGGGGGGGTCCCATGGGTGGGTGGGGTCCCATGGGTGGGGGGTAAGTGGTTGGGGGGGGGTCCCATGGGTGGGGGAGGTCCCATGGGTGGGGGGTAAGTGGTTTGGGGGGGGTCCCACGGCTGTGAGAGGGGGGTCCCATGGGTGGGGGGTGAGTGATTGGGGGGAACCCTTGGGTGGGGTGTCTCATGGGGGGGTCCCATGGGTGGGGGGGGGGGTTCCATGGGGTGGTGATTTGGGGGGGTCCTATAGGTGGGGGGGGGTCCCATGGGTGGGGGGTAAGTGGTTGGGGGGAACCCTTGGGTGGGGTGTCTCATGGGAGGGTCCCATGGGTGGGGGGGTTCCATGGGGTGGTGATTTGGGGGGGTCCTATGGGTGGATGGGGTCCCATGGGTGGGGGGTAAGTGGTTTGGGGGGGGTCCCACGGCTGTGGGGGGGTCCCATGGGTGGGGGTGCGTGGGTACCAATGAGGGGGTGCCCCCCCCCTCCCCGTTTCACAGAGGGCACGGAGGAGCCGGTGTCGGTGCGGGACGCGGGTGACGGCGTCTACGAGTGCGAGTACCACCCCGCCGTGCCCGGCAAGTACCAGGTGGCCATCACCTGGGGGGGCTACGCCATCCCACGCAGGTCAGCTGACACCCCCCACCCATGGGACCCCCCCCCACCCATGGGACACACACACACACCCCCCCCTCTTGCACCGACACCCCCCTTTTCCCTTGGGAGCCCGGAGGGGCCGGGGAGGGGGCAGACGCGTCCGCGTCTGCCCCCTCCCCGGCCCCTCCGGGCTCCCAGGGTGGGTGGGGTGAGTGTGAGTGGGTGTGCAAGGGGGGGGGGGCGTGCAAGGCGTGGGAGGGGGTGGGAAGGGAGGAGTGGGGACGGGGCGGGGGGTGTGGGGAGGGTGTGCAAGGAGGTGTGCGTGGGGGGTGTGCGAGGGATGGGGTGGGTGTGCAAGGAGGTGTGGGTGTGCAAGGGATGGGGTGGGTGAGTAGGGAGGCGTGGGGGGGGGTGTGTGTGCGAGGAGGCGTGCAAGGGATGCGCAAGGGAGGGGGAGGGCGTGTGAGGAGGTGTGTGTGATGGGGGAGCGTGGAAGGCACGTGGAGGGTGTGTGAGGGGCGTGCAAGGAGGTGTGCGTGTGGGGGGGGTGTGCAAGGGATGGGGAGGGTGTGCGAGGGGTGTGCAAGGAGGTGTGTGTGTGTGGGGGTGTGTGCAGGAGAGGGGGAGAGCGTGCGAGGGGTGTGCAAGGAGGTGGGCATCTGGGGTGTGTGTGAGGGGTGTGCAAGGAGGTGTGCGTGTGGGGGGGGTGTGCGAGGGGTGTGCAAGGCATGCGGAGGGTGTGTGGGGGTGTGCAAGGAGGTGCGCGAGGGGCGTGCGAGGGGCGTGCGAGGGGCGTGCACGTTGTGCAGGGGCTGTGCGAGGGGGCACGCGCGTGAGCGGTGCGTGCAAGGCAGAGGGAAGGCGTGCAAAGGGGCGCGCAAGGAGAGCGCGGGGCGTGCAAGGGGGCGGAACACCAAGGGGGGGGCAGGTGTGCGAGGGGGCGGAACAGCAGGGGCGTGCGAGGGGCGTGCGAGGCGCGTGCTGAGGCGGTGCGGCAGCCCCTTCGAGGTGCAGGTGGCGGCGGCGCCGGGCGTGCAGAAGGTGCGGGCCTGGGGGCCGGGGCTGGTGGGCGGCGTGGTGGGCCGGGCGGCCGGCTTCGTGGTGGAGGCCATCGGCACCGAAGTGGGGACCCTGGGTGAGCCGGGGGGGGGGACGGGGACACCGCGGTGGGGACGTGGGGATGGACGGGGGGGACACCGGGACGTGGGGATGGAGGGGGGGGACACCGTGGTGGGGATGGAGCGGGGACATCGTGGTGGGGACATGGGGATGGAGGGGGGACGTGGGGATGGTGAAGGTGGCATCATGGTGGGGAGGGGGTATGACATGGTGGGGACGTGGGGATGGACAGGGGGGACACTGTGGTGGGGATGGACAGGGGGACATCATGGTGGGGATGTGGGGATGGACGGGGGGGACACCGTGGTGGGGATGGAGGGGACATCGTGGTGGGGACATGGGGGTGGAGGGGGGACGTGGGGATGGTGAAGGTGGCATCATGGTGGGGACGTGGGGATGGAGGGATGGCACCATGGTGGGGACGTGGGCACGGTGAAGGTGGCATCATGATGGGGAGGGGGGACGACATGGTGGGGACGTGGGGATGGAGGGGGGACACCAGGACGTGGGGACACCAGGAGGTGGGGATGGAGGGGGGACATCGTGGTGGGGATGTGGGGATGGAGGGGATGGCACCATGGTGGGGACGTGGGCACGGTGAAGGCAGCACCGTGGTGGGGATGTGGGGATGGAGGGGGGACATGGTGGGAACGTGGGGACCGACACGGGGACACGTGGGGGACACCGTGGTGGGGACGCGTGCGGAGCATCGGGCCCCCGTGGTGACGCGGTGGTGTCCCCCCGCCCTGTCCCCCCGCAGGGTTCTCCATCGAGGGCCCGTCCCAGGCCAAGATCGAGTGTGACGACAAGGGCGACGGGTCGTGCGACGTGCGGTACTGGCCCACCGAGCCGGGGGAGTACGCCGTGCACGTGGTGTGCGACGACGAGGACATCAAGGACAGCCCCTTCATCGCACACATCCTGCCCGCCCCCGCCGACTCCTGGCCCGAGAAGGTGCCGCCCCGCTGCGCCCCATAGCACCCCATAGCACCCCGCTGTGCCCCATAGCACCCCATAGCACCCCGCTGTGCCCCACACAACCCCACTGCACCCTACTGCACCCCGTACAACCCATAGCACCCCGCTGTGCCCCTTAGCACCCCGCTGTGCCCCATACAACCCATAGCACCCCATACAACCCATAGCACCCCGCTGCGCCCCATAGCACCCCGCTGTGCCCCACACAACCCCACTGCACCCCACTGCACCCCGTACAACCCATAGCACCCCGCTGTGCCCCTTAGCACCCCGCTGTGCCCCATACAACCCATAGCACCCCATACAACCCATAGCACCCCGCTGCGCCCCATAGCACGCCATAGCACCCTGCTGCACCCCATATGACCCCATAGCACCTTCTTGTGCCCTGTAGCACCCCATTGCGCCCCATAGCACCCCATTACCCCCTGCCGTGCCCCATAGCACCCTGCAGTGCCCCATTGCGCCCCACTGCACCCCCTTCTGCCCCCCACCCGCCGTCCCCTGTCCCTGGCATAGACCGCGCTGGCACCCTCTGTGCCCATGGGCATGGCACCCTGTCCAGGCACCCCCCGCACCCATGGGTGCTGCTCCCTGTCTGTGCACCCATGGGTGATCTCCCCCATCTTTGCACCCCCATGTGCTGCTCTCCCTCCCCTCACCCTCCACCCCATGGGTGCTGGGGGTGCCGGCGCAGCCCTGACCCCCCACCCTCACCCCCACCCATAGGTGAAGGCCTTTGGGCCGGGGCTGGAGCCCACCGGCTGCATCGTGGAGCGGCCGGCAGAGTTCACCATCGACACCCGCGGCGCTGGCAAGGGTCCCCTTAAGCTCTATGCCCAGGTAGGGCACTCTTGGGTGCCACTGGCCACCATTGGCCGCTGTTGGGCGCCGTTGGCCACCATTGAGTGCCGTTGGCCACCGTTGAGTGCCATTGGGTGCTGTTGGCCACCGTTGGGCGCCATTGACTGCCGTTGACCACTGTTGAGTGCCATTGACCGCTGTTGGCCACCATTGGGTGCCATTGACCGCTGTTGGGTACCTTTGGGTGCCGTTGGCCACCGTTGGGCGCCATTGACCGCCGTTGGCCACCGTTGGCCACGGTTGAGTGCCATTGGGTGCTGTTGGCCACCATTGGGTGCCATTGACCACTGTTGGGCACCTTTGGGTACCATTGGGCGCCATTGACCGCCATTGGCCACCGTTGGCTGCCATTGGGTGCCGTTGGCTGCCATTGGGTGCCGTTGGCCACCGTTGGGCACCATTGACCACTGTTGGGCACCACTGGGCACCATTGGGTGCCGTTGGGTACTGTTGGCCATCGTTGAGTGCTGTTGAGTGCCGTTGGGCACCGTTGGGTGCCAATGGGTGCCGTTGGGTGCCACGGGTCCCCTCACCCCCTCCCCGGTGCCCGCAGGACGCCGAGGGCTGCCCCATCGACATCAAGGTGAAGGACAACGGGGACGGCACCTACCACTGCGTCTACGTGCCCACCAAGGCCATCAAGCACACCATCATTGTCACCTGGGGGGGCGTCACCACCCCCCGCAGCCCCTTCCGCGTGGGTGCCATGGGGCGCTGGGGTGGCCATGGGGTGCTGGGCATGGAGGTGGGAGGGTCCCAGATCGATGGGGTGCTGGGGTGGGGATCCCACGGGTGATAGAGGTGGGGTGCCAGGGTGGGGCTGAGGGTCCCAGACCCCATGGGGTGCTGAGGCAGGGTGATGGGACGCGTGGGTTACGTGGGTGCCAGGTTATGGGGTGCCTGGGCACGGGGCGGGGGGGGAGGGGGGTCCTGGCACCCCGGGGTGCCCAGTGGGTGACGCTCCCCGTGCCCGTAGGTGAACGTGGGCGAGGGCAGCCACCCCGGCAAGGTGAAGGTCTACGGGCCGGGCGTGGAGAAGACGGGGCTGAAGGCCAACGAGCCCACCTACTTCACCGTCGACTGCAGCGAGGCCGGGCAGGGTGGGTACCCACTGTGGGTGGGGGGGCACCCGTGGGGACCCCTCTGTGGGTGTGACGCCCACGTCGAGCATCCCCGGTCCCGGTCCCGCATCCCTGGTGCCCCCCAGCCCTCGGTGCCCCCCCCCCAGAGGCGCAGGGTGTCGGGGTGCTGACGGTGGGGACACCTCGCAGGTGACGTGAGCATCGGCATCAAATGCGCCCCGGGCGTGGTGGGTCCGCTGGAGGCCGACATCGACTTTGACATCATCAAGAACGACAACGACACCTTCACGGTGAAGTACACGCCGCCGGGCGCCGGGCTCTACACCATCATGGTGCTCTTCGCCAACCAGGTACCGCCCGTCACCCGTCACCCATCCCGCCCCACGGCGGGGGCCCGGGGCGTCACCCCGCACCCACCCGGGCCCCATGGCGGGGGGGGGGGTCCATCCCCCGGCAGTGCCACCGTGCCACTGTGCCACCGTGCCGCCGTCTCTGTCCCCAGGAGATCCCCAGCAGCCCCTTCCGCATCAAGGTGGACCCATCCCACGACGCCAGCAAGGTCAAGGCGGAGGGACCCGGGCTCAGCCGGACAGGTGGGTGCCGTGGGGGCTGTGGGTGCTATAGGGCAAGGATTGTGGGTGCTGTGGGGATGGGTGCTGTGGGGCAGGGGCTGTGGGGACCGTGGGTGCTGTGGGGGCTGTGAGTGCTGTGGGGATGGGTGCTGTGGGGCAGGGGCCGTGGGTGCTGGTGGGTGCTGTGGATCAGGGTGCTGTGGGGGCTGTGAGTGCTGTGGGGATGGGTGCTGTGGGGCAGGGACTTTGGGTGCTGTGGGGATGGGTGCTGTGGGGCAGGGACTTTGGGTGCTGTGGGGATGGGTGCTGTGGGGCAGGGGCTGTGGGTGCTGTGGGGATGGGGGCTGTGGGGCAGGGGCTGTGGGTGCTGTGGGGATGGGGGCTGTGGGGCAGGGGCTGTGGGTGCAGGCATGTGCTGTGGGGCAGGGGCCGTGGGTGCTGGTGGGTGCTGTGGGGCAGGGTGCTGTGGGGCTGGGATTGTGGGTGCTGTGGGGCAGGGTGCCGTGGGGCAGGGGCTGTGGGTGCTGGTGGGTGCCGTGGGGCGGGGCCCCGGGTGGCGGCGGGTGGCGGGTGGCGGCGGCGGGCGCTGACGGTGCGGCGCAGGCGTGGAGGTGGGGAAGCCCACCCACTTCACGGTGCAGACGAAGGGGGCGGGCAAGGCCCCCCTGGAGGTGCAGTTTGGGGGGCCGGGGCAGGGCCCCGCCGTGCGCGACTTCGAGGTCATCGACAACCACGACTACTCCTACACCGTCAAGTACACCCCGCTGCAGCAGGTGGGCACCCATACAGCACCCATAGGGCGCCCCATGGCAGCACCCCTCTGTGCGCCCCGCCCCACAGGGGCACCCCATAGCAGCACCCATAGGGCACCCCATGGCAGCACCCCTCTGTGCGCCCTGCCCCATAGGGGCACCCCATAGCAGCACCCATAGGGCGCCCCATGGCAGCACCCCTCTGTGCGCCCTGCCCCACAGGGGCACCCATACAGCACCCATAGGGTGCCCCATGGCAGCACCCATAGGGCACCCCATGGCAGCACCCCTCTGTGCGCCCTGCCCCATAGGGGCACCCATACAGCACCCATAGGGCGCCCCATGGCAGCACCCCTCTGTGCGCCCTGCCCCACAGGGGCACCCATACAGCACCCATAGGGCGCCCCATGGCAGCACCCCTCTGTGCGCCCTGCCCCATAGGGGCACCCATACAGCACCCATAGGGCGCCCCATGGCAGCACCCCTCTGTGCGCCCTGCCCCATAGCAGCACCCCATAGCAGCACCCATAGGGCGCCCCATGGCAGCACCCCTCTGTGCACCCCGCCCCATAGGGGCACCCCACAGCAGCACCCATAGCGTCACCCCATAGCAGCACCCCTCTGCGCACTCTATGCCATAGGGGCACCCCATAGGGGCACCCACAGCAGCACCCAATCCCATAGGGCTGCCCCATAGCACTACCCCATAGCAGCACCCATAGGGCACCCCATAGCAGCACCCCATGCCACAGGGGCACCCCATAGCAGCACCCCTCTGTGCACCCCGCCCCATAGGGACACCCCATAGCAGCACCCATAGCAGCACCCCATCCCATAGGGGCACCCCATAGCGTCACCCCATAGCAGCACCCATAGTGGCACCCCATCCCATAGCAGCACCCATAGGTGCACCCTCACGGACACCCCATCACCCCGGCACCCCCAAGGCGTGCCCCCCTCTGTGGCCAGCTGTGCCCCCCAGGACCCCCTGACCCCCCAGTCCCATGGGTGCCCCCCCACCCATCCCTGGGACTTTGACACCCCCCCTTGTGCCCCCCCCCCGCCAGCACCCATGGGTGCTTGTCCTGAACCTCCTCCTGCTCCCAGGGACCCCCTGGGCACCCTCCCACGAGCACCCATGGGTGCCCCCAATCCCTCAGCATCCCCCCCACGGGCACCCATGGGTACAGGTGTGTGTGTGTGGGGGGGTGCGTGCCCTCCCCCAGCAGCACCCTAAGGTGCGGGTGCACCCACAGGGTCCCCTGGCCGTGGTGGTCACCTACGGGGGGGACCAGGTCCCCAGGAGCCCCTTCCCCGTCACCGTGGCCCCCCCCCTGCAGCTGGCCAAGGTCAAGGTGCAGGGGCTCAACAGCAGTGAGTGGGGGGCACCCAGGGGTGGGGGGGCACCCAGGGGTGGGGGGAGCACCCGGGGGTGGGGGGGCACCCGGGGGTGGAGACCCCATGGGTTTGGGGGGGGTGGGTGCAGCATGGGTGGGGGGGGACACCCTTGGGTGTGGGGCGGGGTGGGGGGCACCCAGGTGTGGGGAGCGCCCCATGGGTTTAGGGGGGTGGGTGCACGGGGGGGGGGGGGGGGCGGATGTGACACCCTTGGGTGGGGGGCACCCCATGGGTTTGGGGTGGGGGGTGCCCCATAGCGTGGGCGTACTGGGGGGGGTGGGGTGTGGAACCCCCTCGGGCACGGGGTGTGGGGCACCCGTGGGTGGGTGGGTGGGTGTGGGGCACCCATGGGTGGGGGGGACACCCGGATGTGGGTGCCCCCCCCCCCCACGCCCCGTCCCCCCGCAGAGGTGGAGGTGGGGCAGCCCCAGGACTTCACGGTGGAGGCGGCGGGGGCGGGGGGCCAGGGCAAGGTGGAGGTCAAGGTCACGGGCCCGTCCCGCCGCCCCCTCCCCTGCAAGGTGGGTGCGGCCCCCCCCGGCGCCCCCCACCCCGTCACCTTCACCCCCCCCGAGGAGGGACCCTACAAGGTGGAGGTCACCTACGACGGGCACCCCGTCCCCGGCAGCCCCTTCCCCGTGGAGGCCCTGCTGCCCCCCGACCCCTCCAAGGTCAGTCCTCGCACGCCCGGCACGTGTGCGAGAGCGTGAGCGTGCACACACACACACACACACACACCCCCCGCCCAGCACGCTCCCTGTCGCACGCCTGCACCGCTGGCGGGCGCTTTCCTGGCACGCACGCTCTCCGCTTGCGGGTTGTGGGGGCTCCTCGCACGCGCACGCCCGGCTTGCACGCTGCTCGCACGCTGCTCGCCCGGCTTGCACGCTGCACAGACGCCGCCCGTGCGGGTCACACAGCTGTGCTGCGGGTGTGACCGCACGCTGACTGCCATCGTG
The DNA here is from genome assembly GCF_011004875.1 of Balearica regulorum gibbericeps. Taxonomy (NCBI): domain Eukaryota; kingdom Metazoa; phylum Chordata; class Aves; order Gruiformes; family Gruidae; genus Balearica; species Balearica regulorum. The sequence continues at coordinate 1,218,923 of NC_046184.1, read as the reverse complement.
CCCGCGCCTTGCACGCTTACCACCATCATGCACACACATTGCACGCTCACCGCCATCGTGCCCATACCTTGCACACTCACCACCATCACCCCCTACCTCACATGCTCCCCACCATCGCTTCCACCTTGCACACTCGCCACTGTCACCCCCCACCTTGCACCCTCACTGTCATCATGCCCATCCCTTGCACACTCACCACCATTGCACCCACCTTACACACTCCCCGCCATCACCCCCAGTCACCATGATCACCCCCAGCTTGCACACTCCCCACCATCATACGCACACTTTGCACACTCCCCACCATCACCCCTGCCTCACACACTCCCTGCCATCACGCCCATCCCTCGCACGCTCCCCACCATCACCCCTGCCTTGCACACTCCCCACCATCACCCCCGCCTCACACACTCCCCGCCATCACGCCCGCCTTGCACACTCCCCACTATCACCCCCACCTCACACTCACCATGATCACCCCCCTGCCTCGCACTCTCCCCGCCATCACCCCCGCCTTGCACACTCCCCGCCATCACACCCATCCCTTGCACACTCCCCGCCATCACCCCCACCTTGCACAGTCACCATGATCACCCCTGCCTCGCACGCTCCCCGCCATCACGCCCATCCCTTGCACACTCCCTGCCATCACCCCTGCCTTGCACACTCACTGCCATCACCCCCGCCTCGCACGCTCCCCGCCATCACGCCCATCCCTCGCACACTCACCATGATCACCCCCCCGCCTCGCACACTCCCCACCATCACGCCCATCCCTCGCACGCTCCCCGCCATCACCCCCCGCCTCCCCCCCCACCCCCCTTTTTTTGCACGCGCGCGTGCCCCAGCCCCTCCCTCCCCCCGCAGGTGTGCGCCTTCGGGCCGGGGCTGCAGGGCGGCCGGGTGGGCGTGCCGGCGCCGTTCACCATCGACACCAAGGGCGCCGGCACCGGGGGGCTGGGGCTGACGGTGGAGGGGCCGTGCGAGGCCAAGATCGAGTGCCAGGACAACGGCGACGGCTCCTGCTCCGTCTCCTACCTGCCCACCGAGCCCGGCGACTACAACATCAACATCCTCTTCGCCGAGCGCCACGTGCCCGGCAGCCCCTTCAAGGCGCGCGTCGTCCCCGTCTTCGACGCCGGCATGGTGACGGCCAGCGGCCCCGGGCTGGAGCGCGGCAGAGCCGGGGAAGCCGCCGCTTTCGTGGTGGATTGTTCCAAAGCCGGAGACGCCGAGTTGACCATCGAGATCATCTCGGAGGCGGGGGTGAAGGCCGAGGTGTTGATCCAGAACAACCGGGACGGCACCTACGCCATCACCTACACCCCCGCCTGCCCCGGCGCCTACACCATCACCATCAAGTACGGCGGGCACCCCGTCCCCAAGTTCCCCGTCCGCGTCACCGTCGACCCGGCCGTCGACACCAGCGGCGTCAAGGTCTACGGCAAAGGCGTGGAGCCGCGAGGTGAGGGCGAGGGGCGGCTCCTCCCCGTGGGCACCTCCATGGGCAGCTCCATGGGTCATCCCTGTGGGCATCTCCATGGGCATCTCCTCCCTGTGGGCATCTGCTCCCTGTGGGCATCTCCTCTCCTTGGGCATCTCCTCTCCTTGGGCATCTCCATGGGTCATCCCTGTGGGCATCTCCATGGGCATCTCCTCTCCTTGGGCATCTCCTCTCCTTGGGCATCTCCATGGGTCATCCCTGTGGGCACCTCCATGGGTCATCCCTGTAGGCATCTCCTTGGGCATCTCCTCCCTGTGGGCATCTGCTCTCCTTGGGCATCTCCATGGGTCATCCCCATGGACATCTCCTCCCCTTGTGCATTGCCATGGACATCTCCATGGGTCATCCCTGTGGGTATCTCCTCCCCTCGGGCATCTCCTTGGGCATCTCCATGGGTCATCTGCATGGGTGATCCCCGTGCGCATCTCCATGCGTCGTCCCCATGGACATCTCCTCCCCTTGCGCATTGCCATGGACATCTCCATGGGTCACCCCTGTGGGCATCTCCATGGGCAGCTCCTCCCTGTGGGCATCTCCTCTCCTTGGGCATCTCCATGGGTCATCCCTGTGGGCACCTCCATGGGTCATCCCTGTAGGCATCTCCTTGGGCATCTCCTCCCTGTGGGCATCTCCATGGGCAGCTCCTCCCTGTGGGCATCTCCTCTCCTTGGGCATCTCTGTGGGTCATCCCTGTGGGTATCTCCTCCCCTTGGGTGTCTCCATGGGTCACCTCCATGGGTCATCTGCATGGGTGATCCCCATGGGCATCTCCTTGGGCATCTCCATGGGTGATCGCTGTGGGCATCTCCTCCCCTTGGGCATCTCACCCCTGTGCGCATCCCCATGGACATCTCCTCCCCTTGCGCGTTGCCATGGACATCTCCATGGGTCACCCCTGTGGGTATCTCCTCCCCTCGGGCACCGCCGTGGGCAGCCCATCCCCACGGGCATCTCCTTCCTGTGGGCATCTCCATGGACATTCCCTTGGGCACCTCCTCCCCGTGGGCACCCCATGGCCACCCCCTCTCTTGGGGAGGTCTCCTGGGCACCCTCACGGGCACTGGCACCTCCTCCCCACGGCCCCCCGCGTCACCGGGCAGGACCCCCCACGGTGGGACCCTCAGGGGGTGGTGGGTGCCGCCGGGGGGGGTGCTGATGCGCCGCGCCGTGCCGCAGGGGTGCTGCGTGAGGTGGGCACCGACTTCACCGTGGACGCCCGGTCGCTCACCAAGACGGGGGGGCCCCACGTCAAGGCCCGGGTGCTGAACCCCTCGGGTGCCACCACCGACACCTACGTCACCGACCACGGCGACGGCACCTACCGCGTGGACTACACCCCCTACGAGGACGGTGAGGGACCCCAAAACCTCCCTGGGACCCCAAACCACCTCCCAGAGATACCCCCACCCCCCCAGACACCCCCCGATGTCCCCTGGCCAGAGACGTCCCTCCCCCCCCCAGACATCCATCATCAGGGACCCCGCATCCCCCTGGCCAGGGACCCCAAAACCCCCGAGACCCCCCAAAACCCAACCAGGGACCACCAAATCCCCCAAGATCCCCCCAAACCCCAACCAGTGACCACCAAACCCCCTGAGACCCCCCCAAAATCTCAACCAGGGACCCCAAAATCCCCTGAGACCTCCCCAAACCCCTTGAGATCCCCTCAAACCCCAACCAGGGACCACCAAACCCCCTGAGCCCAAACCCCAACCAGGGACCCCCAACCTCCCCCCCCCCCGAGCCCCCCATGGCGGGAGGGCTGACGGCGTGTCCCCGCACCCCCAGGCCTGCACCGGGTGGAGGTGACCTACGACGAGGTGGCGGTCCCCAAGAGCCCCTTCCGCGTGGGGGTGGCGGAGGGCTGCGACCCCGGCCGTGTGCGGGCGCACGGGCCCGGCCTGGAGGGCGGCATCGTTGGCAAGGCCAACCGCTTCACCGTGGAGACCAGGTGGGCACCGGGACCCCCAGCCATCGCCCCGGCATCTCCATCCCCTCCCATGGAGGTGCCACCTCCATCCCGTGCCACCACCCCAATATCTCCACCCCGTGCCATGGAGGTGCCACCTCCGTCGTCTTCCATTAGATGTGCCAACACCGTCCCATGCCACCACCCCAACATCTCCACCCCGTGCCATGGAGGTGCCACCACCGTCCCATGCCACCACCTGCCACCTTCGTCCCCTCCCACGGAGGTGCCACCTCCATCCTCTTCCATTGGATGTGGCACCTCCGTCCCCTTGCTGCCAAAGTGCCATCTTTGTCCCCCTGCCACGGATGTAGCACCTCCATCTCTTGCCACCGACGTGGCATCTCCGCCTCCTGCCGTGGAGGTGCCACCTCCGTCCTGCTGTCACCAACACGGCACCTCCGTCCCAGTGCCGTGGAGGAGGCACCTCCAGCCATCTGCTGCCATCGTGGTACTAACGTCCTCCTGCGATAGATGTGCCGCTACCACCCCAGCGTGGCACGTCCAGCCCCTGCCACCATCTCCATCCCCTTGTGGAGGTGGCACCTCCAGGCCACTGCCACCAACGTGGCGTCTCCACCCCCTTGTCGTGGAAGTGGCACCTCCATCTCCCTACCACGGAGGGGACACCTCCATCTGCTTACCGCGGAGGTGGCACCTCCCTCCTCCTGCCGTCGAGGTGACACCTCCCATCACCCTACCATGGATGTGGCCCCCCCCCTCGGCACCCACCGTGGACGTGTCACCCCCACCGAAGAGCCAGACCACCCCTGGCAGCGTCCCTAAGCGGTGTCCTGTCCCCAGGGGCGCGGGCACCGGCGGGCTGGGCCTGGCCATCGAGGGTCCCTCTGAGGCCAAGATGTCCTGCAAGGACAACAAGGACGGGAGCTGCACGGTGGAGTACATCCCCTTCACGCCCGGGGACTACGACGTCAACATCACCTTTGGTGGCCACCCCATCCCTGGTACGTGGTGGGGCTGGGGGGCCCAGGGGGAGCTGGGGGGCTGCGGTACCTCCCAGGCTGGCCGTGGGTCAGAGGTGGGTTCCTGGGTGCTGGCAGGGTGGGTGTGCTTGTCTTGACCCCACCTCCAACCCCATGGTGACCCCGTGGCTGGGCTGGCCCCAAGGCCATGGCCACCCCCGCCCATGGGCTGCCCCGTGGCCATGCTGACCCTGTGCTGTCGCCATGGCCATGGCTTTGGTGTCCCCATGCCCACGTTGACCCCATGGACACGTTGTGCCCATGCCCACGTTGACTCCATGGACATGTTGACCCCGTGCCCACCTTGACCCCATGCCCGTGTTGACCCCGTGCTGTCCCCATGCCGTGCTCCTGCCCACATTGACCTCAAGGCCATATTGTCCCCACGGCCGTGCTGTCCCCGTGCTGTGCCCATGCCCATGTTGACCCCATGGACACATTGACCCCACAGCCACGCTGTCCCCATGTCCTCATTGACCCCATGGACGTGTTGACCCCATGTTGACGCCATGCCCGTTTTGACCCCATGCCCGTCTTGACCCCATGCCCACGCTGACCCCGTGCCCACGCTGACCCCGTGCCCACGTTGACCCCGTGCCCACGCTGACCCCGTGCCCACGCTGACCCCGTGCCCACGTTGACCCCGTGCCCACGTTGACCCTGTGCCCACGCTGACCCCGTGCCCACGCTGACCCCATGCCCACGCTGACCCCATGCCCACATTGACCCCGTGCCCACGCTGACCCCATGCCCGCGTTGACCCCACGCCCGCGTTGACCCCACGCCCACGTTGACCCCGTGCCCACGCTGACCCCATGCCCACGTTGACCCCGTGCCCACGCTGACCCCGTGCCCACGCTGACCCCTGCCCGCTGCCACAGGGAGCCCCTTCCGGGTGCCGGTGAAGGACGTGGTGGACCCCAGCAAGGTGAAGTGTTCGGGGCCGGGGCTGGGCCCCAGCGTCAGGGCCCGGGTGCCCCAGACCTTCACCGTGGACTGCAGCACGGCGGGGCTGGCGCCCCTCGAGGTGACGCTGCTGGGACCCTCCGGTACGTGGGGACACGTGGTGGGGAAGGGGGTGCGTGGATGGAGGGGGGCACCTGTCCCATGGGTGCCCTGACCTGTGGGGTGCCCTGTCCCATGGCATGTCCTCCTCCATGGGGTGTCCTACTCCATGGGGTGTCCTGCTCCATGGGGTGTCCTCCTCCATGGGTGTCCTGCTCCATGGGGTGCCCTACCCTGTGGGTGCCCTGCTCTGTAGGGTGTCCTACCCCATGGGGTGTCCTGACCTATGGAGTGTCCTGTCCCATGGGGTGTCCTCCTCCATGGGGTGTCCTGTCCCATGGGTGCCCTGCCCCATGGAGTGCCCTACCCATAGGGTGTCCAGGTCCACAGGGTGCCCTACCCCATGGGTGCCCTACTCCATAGGGTGTCCTGTCCATGGGTGTCCTACTCCACGGAGTGCCTTACGCTGTGGGTGTCCTGCCCCATGGGGTGTCCTCCTCCATAGGGTGTCCTGCCCCACGGAGTGCCCTACCCATAGGGTGTCCAACTCCATAGGGCGCCCTACCCCATGGGTGCCCTGCCCGGGGGGGGTGTCCTGCCCCACGTGACGCTCTGCCCCACGGGTCTCCCTGCCCCACGGGTCTCCCTGCCCCACGGGTGACCCTGCCCCACTGACGGCCGCTGCCCGCAGGTCTGGCGGAGCCGGTGGAGGTGCGCGACAACGGTGACGGCACCCACAAGGTCAACTACACCCCGGCCACCGACGGACCCTACACCGTGGCCGTCAAGTACGCCGACCAGGAGGTGCCGCGCAGGTGAGGACCACCCCCCTCGGGTCATGGCCGGGGGGGGACACACGCGCCCCACACACGGCCGGGGAAGGGGGGGGGGGGGGGTGGTCCCGGCGCCCCGCTGACCCCCTGCCCACCCGCAGCCCCTTCAAGATCAAGGTGCTGCCCGCCCACGACGCCAGCAAGGTGCGCGCCAGCGGGCCGGGGCTGAGCACCAGCGGCATCCCCGCCAGCCTGCCTGTCGAGTTCACCATCGACGCCCGCGACGCCGGCGAGGGGCTGCTCACCGTCCAGATCCTGGTGAGCACCCATGGGTGCTGGGGTCCACACCTTGGGAGGGACGGGGGCGGGGGATTGGTGACCGACCTCCCTGGGAGGTGATGGGGTGCGGTGTTGGCACGCTTGGGGTGGGGTGCTGAGCCCCACGGGATGCTCTTGTAACCGTGGCGTGGGGTGATGGGGTGCTTGGGGTGTCTGTAGGGTGCTCTGGCACCCAGGTCGTGGGGTGCTGAGACCCATATGGTGCCCTGGCACCCATGCTGTGGGGTGCTGAGACCCATATGGTGCTATAGCACCAATGCCGTGGGGTGCTGAGACCCACATGATGCCCTGGCACTCATGCCGTGGGGTGCTGAGACCCACATGTTGCTCTCACTCCCTTTTAGTGGGGTTCCAAGCCCCACATGGTGCATGGGTGCTGCCTTGGCACCCAAGTCATGGGGTGCTGAGACCCACACGGTGCCCTGACACCTGCGCCTTGGCGTGCTGAACCCCACACGTTGCTCTCGCTCCCATTCAATGGGGTGCCGAGCCCCACACGGTGCATGGGTGCCACGCTGGCAGCCACCCCCTGGGGTGCTGAGCCCCACAGGGCGCCCCACGGAACGGGTGCTGAGCCGGGTTGGTGCCGCAGGACCCCGAGGGGCAGCCCAAGAAGGCGGCGATCCGGGACAACGGGGACGGCACCTACACGGTCTCCTACGTCCCCGACCTGCCGGGGCGCTACACCATCACCATCAAGTACGGGGGGGACGAGATCCCCTGCTCCCCCTTCCGCATCCACGCCGTGCCCGCCGGCGACGCCAGCAAGTGCCTCGTCACAGGTGGGCCCTGCCCCACGCCATCCCTCGCTGCCCCACGGCACCCCGCCGCCGCCCCACGGCGTCTCCCTTCTGCCCCACGGCGTCTCCCTGCTGCCCCGTGGCATCCCCGTGCTGCCTCCTTCCGCCCCACGGCATCCTCACGCTGCCCCACGGCATCCCTATGCTGCCCCACAGATTCCCTACACTGCCCCACAGCATCCCCACGCTGCCCCACGGATTCCCTATGCTGCCCCACAGCATCCCCACGCTGCCCCACAGCATCCCCACACTGCCCCACGGATTCCCTATGCTGCCCCACGGCATCCCTACGCTGCCCCACGGATTCCCTACACTGCCCCACGGCATCCCCACGCTGCCCCATGGATTCCCTATGCTGCCCCACAGCATCCCCACGCTGCCCCACAGCATCCCCACCCTGCCCCACGGATTCCCTATGCTGCCCCACAGCATCCCCACGCTGCCCGACGGATTCCCGATGCTGCTCCATGGCATCTCATGCTGCCCCACGGATTCCCTGTGCTGCCCCACACTGCCCCACGCTGCCCCACACATTCCCTATGCTGCCTCATGCATTCCCCGTGCTGCCCCACGGCATCCCTACGCTGCCCCACTCTGCCCCACGGCTTCCCCATCCTGTCCCACACTGCCCCACGGCATCCCTGCGCTGCCCCACGGCATCCCACCCCACCCCTTCCTTGCCCCGTGCCACCCCACGGCTGCCCCCACCCCACTGCTGCCCCACAACCGCTGCCCCCCCACCCCACCGCCCCCCCTAACCCTGCCCCACGGCGCAGTGGGGGTGAGCGGGTGCCCCCAGAGCAGAGCAGGACGCGCCGGCCCCCCGGCCCCCCACGGAGCCCCCCGGAGCCCCCCCGGCCCCCCAGCCCTGCCCCCTGCCCCCTTCTCACGTGCTTTTCCCTGGTCTCTCTTTGCAGTATCCATTGGGGGCCACGGACTGGGTAAGTGGCGCCGGGGGGCCAGGGGGGGACTTGGGGGGCTGGCGGGGGGGTCACCACGACCATGACACCCCCCCCCCCCCCCTCAACCCTCCCGTAGGTGCCTGTCTGGGTCCCACCATCCAGATCGGGGAGGAGACGGTGATCACGGTGGACGCCAAGGCGGCGGGCAAGGGGAAGGTGACCTGCAAGGTGTCCACCCCCGACGGCGCCGAGCTGGACGTGGACGTGGTGGAGAACCACGACGGCACCTTCGACATCTACTACACCGCCCCCGAGCCCGGGAAATACGTCATCACCATCCGCTTCGGGGGCGAGCACATCCCCAACAGCCCCTTCCACGTCCTGGTGGGTCTTGGTAGGGGGTCTCTGGTTGGGGGTGGGACGGAGGTTGTGGTGGACACCGCGGAGGAGGGGCTGCAGGGTGATGAGGGGTGCCATGGGGGGCACCACGGGCTTGGGAGACTGTGGTGGTCACCGTGGAGTTGAGAGATCTTGATGGGCACCATGGGGCAGAGAGTCGGGAGACCATGTTGGGCACCATGGAGTTTGGAGACCATGATGGGCACCATGGGGCAGAGGAGTGGGGCCGTGGTGGGCACCGTGGGGTTGGAAGATCATGGTGGGCACCATAGGGCAGAGAGTTCAGGCCGTGGTGGACATCATGGGGTTGGGAGACCACGATCAGCACCATGGGGCAAAGAGTTGGGGCCATGGTGGGCACTGTGGGGTTGGAAGCTCATGGTGGGCACCATATGGAAGAGAGTTGGGGCCGGGGGGAACGACACGGGCTTGGGAGACCGTGCTGGGCACCATGGAGTTTGGAGACCATGATGGACATCAAGGGGCAGAGAGTTGGGACTTTGGTGGTCTCTATGGAGTTGGGCGGCTGTGTTGGGCACCATGGGGCAGAGAACTGGGGCCATGGTGGGCACCATGGGGTGGGGAGACTGTGGTGGTCACCGTGGAGTTGAGAGACCGTGATGGGCACCAAGGGGCAGAGAGGTGGGGCCACGGTGGGCACCGTGGAGTTGGAAGATCATGGTGGGCACCACGGAGATGGAGTATCATGGTGGGCACCACACAGCAGAGAGTTTGGTCCCTGGTGGACACCGTGAGGTTGGGAGACCATGTTGGACACTGTGGAGTAGGGAGACGACAACGGGTGCCGTGGGGCAGATTTGGGGCCGTGGTGGGCACCGTGGGGTTTGGAGACCATGACGGGTGCCGCGGTTCTTACGCCTCCTCTCTGCCCCACGGCGTCAGGCCACAGAGGAGCCCCCGGCCACCGCTGAGAACCTCCGGCCCTTCAACCTCGTCATCCCCTTCACCGTGCAGAAGGGCGAGATCACAGGTATGGGAGGGGGAGTCTTGGGGCGGGGGGGGGGGCACGGACCACGCTGTGGGGCGCAGTGGGGCGCGGGCCAGCCCCCCCGCCCGGTGCCCGGCTGACGCGGTGGCCCCAGGGGAGGTGTGGATGCCCTCGGGGAAGACGGCGCGACCCAACATCACCGACAACAAGGACGGGACGGTGACGGTGCGCTACGCCCCCACCGAGAAGGGGCTGCACGAGATGGACATCCGCTACGATGGCAACCACATCCCTGGTGAGACCTACTGGGGGCTACTGGGAGGCACTGGGAGGCGGTTGAGCAAGGCCGATGCCACCTCGCCCTGGTTGGGCACCCATGGGTTGAGCAGCCCACCGTGGTGCGGGGTGTCCCCGTGGCGTCCCCGACCGTCGTCCCCCGCGTCCCCAGGGAGTCCCCTCCAGTTCTACGTGGACGCCATCAACCCCCGGCACGTGAGCGCCTACGGGCCGGGCCTGAGCCACGGCATGGTCAACAAGCCCTGCACCTTCACCATCGTCACCAAGGACGCCGGAGAGGGTGAGCGGTGGCCACGGGGGGGCACCAGGGGGTCTGGAGACCCCCCCTCAAATGCCACCGGGAGGGGTTGGAGACCCCCCAGTGCCTCCTGACGCCCACCCCGTGCCCCCCAGGCGGGCTCTCGTTGGCGGTGGAGGGTCCCTCCAAGGCGGAGATCACCTGCCAGGACAACAAGGACGGGACCTGCACCGTGTCCTACCTGCCCACCGCCCCCGGGGACTACAACATCATCGTCCGCTTCGATGACAAGCACATCCCGGGCAGCCCCTTCACCGCCAAGATCACCGGTGAGATGGGGCTCCTGTGGTCTTGGGGGGTCCCACCGCCGTCCTCGGGAGCCCCGTATGGCCGTGGGGACTCCCTGCACGGTTATGACCATGGGGACACCTGCATGGTCATGGGGACACCTGCATGGCCACCATCACGCAGCCATGGTGTCCGTCCCCGGTCACCGGGACCCCATCACATGGCCACGGGGACCTTGGGGGGCCTCGGGGGCACCATCAGATGGCCACGGGGACCTCGTGGGGACCCTATCGCATGACCTCGAGGACCCTATCCACACGTCTACGGGAACCCCCTCCACCCCTGACCCTGGGGACCCCGTCCACACAACCGTGGAGACCCCAATCCATCTCCAGCCCTGGAGACCCCATCCTTACCCCCACCCACCTCGGGCTGCCGGCCCCTCGGCCCCGCTGATGGCGTCTCCGTAGGGGACGACTCCATGCGGACGTCCCAACTCAACGTGGGCACCTCGACGGACGTCTCGCTGAAGATCACGGAGACGGACCTGAGCCTGCTGACGGCCAGCATCCGGGCGCCGTCGGGCAACGAGGAGCCCTGCCTGCTCAAGCGGTTGCCCAACCGCCACATCGGTGCGTGGGGGACACGGGGACGTGCAGACGTGGGGCCAGGAGGATGTGGGCAACAGGAGAACTGGGACGTTGTGGGGTGGTGGGCACACAGAGAGGGGGACGTGGGACTTGGGGACGGGGGACGGGGGACAACAGGGCTGTGGGGTCACAGGGACGAGCGGTGGCCACGACCAGGGCACGTTGTTGGTGGCCAGGGGCTGGTGGAGGTGGCTGACGGTGGCGTGTCCCCCCCCCGCAGGCATCTCCTTCACGCCCAAGGAGGTGGGCGAGCACGTGGTGAGCGTGAAGAAGAGCGGGCAGCACGTCACCAACAGCCCCTTCAAGATCCTGGTGGGGCAGTCGGAGATCGGGGACGCCAGCCGGGTGAAGGTGTGGGGCAAGGGGCTGGTGGAAGGTCACACCTTCGAGGTGTCCGAGTTCATCGTGGACACACGCAGCGCCGGTGAGACCGCGTTTCCCTGGGGCCACGGGTGGGGACGGGGCTGTGGGGTGGTCATGGCTGGCATGGGGAGGTGACCAGGGTGGGACGGTGGCCAAGGCCATGTCATGGCTGTGGCCAGCACAGGGGGGGTGGTGTCCATGGTTATGGCCGTGGTGGGCCATGGCCAGGATGGGATGGTGGCCGTGGTCGTGGCTGGGATGAGATGAGATGGTGACCATGGCCATTGGAGGATGGGATGGTGGCCGTGGTCGTGGCTGGGGTACGGTGGTGGCCATGCCTACGGCCGAGGTGGGATGGTCGCTGTGGCTGGGGTTGGGTGGTGGCCATGACGGCGGCATGGCGAAGGCCCGGATGAGGTGATGGCCAAGGCCGTGCCATGGCTGTGGCCAGCATAGGAGGGGTGGTGGCCATGGTGGTGGCTGGACTGGTGTGGTGGCCACGGTTATGGCCCCAGCCAAGAGGCTGATGCTATGGTGACCATGGCTATGGCGTGGCCGTGGCCTGGATGGGGTGGGCGGTGGCCACGGTCACACCGTGGCCAGGGTGGGGACAGCAGCAGTGGGACATCTCCGAGCGTGTCCCCGCGGCTGCCCAGGCTACGGCGGGCTGGGCCTGTCCATCGAGGGTCCCAGCAAGGTGGACATCAACTGCGAGGACGTGGAGGACGGCACCTGCAAGGTCACCTACTGCCCCACCGAGCCCGGCAACTACATCATCAACATCAAGTTTGCCGACAAACACGTCCCAGGTGGGGACAGGGGGGATGTGGCCACGCGGGGCGGCACCGGGGACCCCCGACGCTTGGGTGGCCTCTGGGTGGACGGGTCCCTGAGGTGGCCGTCACCCGCAGGGAGCCCCTTCACGGTGAAGGTGACGGGTGAGGGGCGCATGAAGGAGAGCATCACGCGCCGGCGGCAGGCCCCCTCCATCGCCACCATCGGCAGCACCTGCGACCTCAACCTCAAGATCCCAGGTAGGGGACGGCCTTCCTCCTCCTCCTCCTCCTCTTCCTCCTCCTCCTCCTCCTCCTCTTCCTCCTCCTCCTCCTCCTTCTCCTGCTCTGCGGGGCTCGGGGACGCGTCTCGGCCGCTCCAGCTCTGATTTCCGCCTCCTTCTCCCTTCTCTCCCCGACCGTCCCCGTGTCCGTCCACGCCTGCCCGTGCCCTTCCGTGCGTCCGCGCGTCCGTCCGTGCGTCCCCCGGGTGTGCCGCCGTCCCCCTGTGCCTCCGTCCACGCGTCCGTCCGCCTGTTCTTCTGTCCGCACGTGTCTGCTCGTGCCTGTGGTCATCCGCGTGTCCACCCATCTGCACATCCACCCCCCTGTCCATCCATCCGTCCATCCATCCCTGTGTCCATCCCTGTCTCCATCCATCCCTGACTCCATCCATCCTTCTGTCCATCCATGTCTCCATTCATCTGTGTCTTCATCCCTATGTCCATCCATGTCTCCATCTGTCCATCCGTGTCTCCATCCATCCATCCATCCTTGTGTCCATCCATGTCTCCATCCATCCATGTGTCCATCCACCTGTGTCTCCATCCTTGTGTCCATCCATCCATCCATCCGTCCGTCCATCTGTGTCTCCATCCATCCATCCATCCTTGTGTCCATCCATGTCTCCACCCACCCGTGTCTCCATCCCTACCTCCATCCTCCTCTCCATGTGTCCGTCCATGTCTCCATCCATGTCTCCATCCATCCATCCATCCATGTGTCCATCCACCCGTGTCTTCATCCTTACATCCATCCTCATCTCCATCCATCCATCCATCCATCCTTGTGTCCATCCATGTCTCCATCCACCCATGTCTTATCCTTACATCCATCCTCATCTCCATCCATCCATCCATGTCTCCATCCATGTGTCCATCCACCCGTGTCTTCATCCTTACATCCATCCTCCTCTCCATCCATGTGTCCGTCCATCCATCCCTGTGTCCATCCATGTCTCCATCCATGTCTCCACCCACCCGTGTCTCCATCCCTATGTCCATCCTCCTCTCCATCCATCCATCCATCCATCCATGTGTCCATTCGCCTGTGTCTTCATCCTTACATCCATCCTCCTCTCCGTCCATGTGTCCATCCATCCATGTGTCCATCCATGTCTCCATCCACCTGTGTCTCCATCCTCATCTCCATCTATCCATCCATCCATGTCTCCATCCACCCATGTCTTATCCTTACATCCATCCTCATCTCCATCCATCCATCCATGTCTCCATCCTCATCTCCATCCATCCTTGTGTCCATCCATGTGTCCATCCACCTGTGTCTCCATCCCTACGTCCATCCTCCTCTCCATGTGTCCGTCCATGTCTCCATCCTCCTCTCCATCCATCCATCCATCCATCCATGTGTCCATCCACCCGTGTCTTATCCTTACATCCATCCTCCTCTCCATCCATCCATCCATCCATGTCTCCACCCACCCGTGTCTCCATCCCTACGTCCATCCTCCTCTCCATCCATCCACCCACCCCTGTGTCCACCCGTCCGTCCCCCGCCGTGTCCGTGCCCCACCCCGTGCTGCCGCCCCCCTCTCCCCGTCCGTGGGTCCCGCCGCCGGCGCCCGCCAGGGAACTGGTTCCAGATGGTGTCGGCGCAGGAGCGCCTGACGCGCACCTTCACGCGGAGCAGCCACACCTACACGCGCACCGAGCGCACCGAGATCAGCAAGACGCGCGGCGGCGAGACCACGCGGGAGGTGCGGGTGGAGGAGTCCACCCAGGTCGGCGGGGACCCCTTCCCCAACGTCTTCGGGGGCTTCCTGGCCCGCGAGGGGCTGGGCTCCTTCGGCCCCCTCGCCCGCGCCCAGGAGGGTGGGTGGCCACGCCAGGGGGGGGGGTGTGCAAGGGGGGGGGTGTAACGGGGGGGTGTGTGCGAGGGGGGTGTGTAACGGGGGGGTGTGAGGGGGGGTGTAACGGGAGGGTGTGTAACGGGGGGGGTGGGTGTGCAAGGGGGGGTGTAACAGGGGGGGTGTGTAACGGGGGTGTGTGTGCGAGGGGGGTGTGTAATGGGGGGGGTGTGAGGGGGGGTGTAACGGGAGGGTGTGTAACAGGGGGGTGGGTGTGCGAGGGGGGGTGTGTAACGGGGGGTGGGTGTGTAACGGGGGGGTGTGCAACGGGGGGGTGGGTGTGCAAGGGGGGGTGTAACAGGGGGGGGGTGTAACGGGGGTGTGTGTGTGAGGGGGGGTGTGTAACGGGGGGGTGTGCAACAGGGGAGGGTGTGCAACAGGGGGGTGGGTGTGTGCGAGGGGGTGTGCAACGGGGGTGTGTGCAACGGGGGTGTGTGCAACGGGAGGGGTGTGCAACAGGGGGTGTGCAACAGGGGAGGTGTGCAATGAGGAGTGTGTGCAACGGGGGGGTGTGCAACAGGGGAGGTGTGCAACAGGGGAGGTGTGCAACAGGGGGGATGCAACGGGGGGGGCTGCACCACCAAGGGGTGTGTGCAAAGGGAGTGTGCGAGGGGGTGTGAAATAAGGGTGGCTGCGCCACCAAGGGGGGTGTGCAAGGGGGGGTGCGAGGGGGGCGTGCAACAGAGGAGGGCTGCACCGTGGGGAGGGGGTGTGCAAGGGGGGTGTGCAATGAGGGTGGCTGGACTGAGGGGAGTGTGCGAGGGGGGGTGTGCAACAGAGGGGGGCTGCCCTGGGGGGGTTGTGCGTGCAACGGAGGGCGTTTGCACCGGGGCTGGGTGCCCTTGCACATGGGGGTGTGCTCGCACAGGTGCTGCGCGTGCAGGGAAAGGTGTTTGCACAAGGGCTGGGTGCACTCGCACACGGGAAGGTGCTTGCACGAGGGCTGTGCGCGCAGGGGAGCGCGCTTGGACGAGGGCTTGGTGCACTGGCACGGGGGAGTGAGCTTGCACGGGGGCTGGGCTTGCACAGGCACTGCGTGTGTGCAGGGGAGCGTGCTGGCACGGGGACTCGGTGCACTGGTGCGTCAGAGTGTGCTTGCACGGGGGCTGCGTGCTCACACGGCGGGTCGTGCGCACAGGAGAGTGTGCTTGCACACGGCTGGCACTCGCTCAGGAGGCTGTGCCCTTGCACGGGGGTCGTGTGCCCTTGCACGGGGGCTGTGTGGTCACACGAGGGGCCAGAACGCCCCCCCACACACACCAGCCTGCGCGTGCCCCTTGCACGAGGCCTCGCACGAGGCCAGGACGCGCACCCGTGTCCTGGGAGCTCCAGGTGTGACACACTCACACCAGACTGCCTTTGCACACGTGTGGCGGCTGGGCACCAGCTGCTCACGAGAGGGGGTGTGCGCCCCTCGCACGGGGACGTGTGCTCAGGTCGGGGGGGGGGCAACGCTGGCCCTTCACAGAGTGGGGCCTTTTGCACAAGCGTGTGCAAGCAGGGGTGCACACTCACAGGGTTGTGCATGCCCTTAGCATAAGTGTGCAAGGATGCGTGCGCATGCTTGCAAGCACACACCTGTCCTTTACACGAGGGTGCCCCAGCAGGCAGGCAGGTGTGCTCACAGGTCTGCGTGCAGGCACAAGCGTGCGCACGTGGGCACGTGCTGCAGAAGTGTGCACGAGCGGGTGCGCACGCTCCTGGCGGTGTGTATGCGTGCCCTTAGCGTAAGCGTGCAAACTCACGGGTGTGCCCGCGTGGGCGCTCACGTAGGCGCTTGCGAGTGCACACGTGTCCTTCGCACGAGGGTGCACGCGTGCAAACCCACAGGCGTGTGCAGCTGCATGCGTGCGCTTGCAAGCGCCGGCGTGTCCTTCGCACGAGGGTGTGCGCTCCCGGGGGGGCACGCGCAGGCCCTGGCGGGTCTCGGGGTGGCAGGGGGTCCCCGGTGGGTGCTGGGGTGCCCTGGGGTGCCCTGGGGTGCCCTGGGGTGCTGGGGTGTCTTGGGGTGCTGGGTGCTGGTGCCCTGGGGTACCGGGGTGCTGGGGTCCCCCAGTGTTGGGGTGCCGGGGTGCCCTGGGGTGCTGGTGCCCTGGGGTCCCCCGGCATTGGGGTGCCCTGGTGTTGGGGTGCTGGGGTGTCTTGGGGTGCTGGTGCCCTGGGGACCCCTGGTGTTGGGGTGCCCTGGGGTGCCCTGGGGTGCTGGTGCCCTGGGGTTCCCCAGTGTTGGGGTGCCCTGGTGTTGGGGTGCTGGGGTGCCCTGGGGTGCTGGTGCCCTGGGGTCCCCCAGTGTTGGGGTGCCCTGGTGTTGGGGTGCTGGGGTGCCCTGGGGTGCCGGTGCCCTGGGGTCCCCTGGTGTTGGGGTGCCCTGGGGTGCCCTGGGGTCGCCCGGCATTGGGGTGCCCTGGTGTTGGGGTGCTGGGGTGCCCTGGGGTGCCCTGGGGTGCTGGGGTGTCTTGGGGTTCTGGGTGCCGGTGCCCTGGGGTACCAGGGTGCTGGGGTCCCCCAGTGTTGGGGTGCCCTGGTACTGGGGTGATGGGGTGTCTTGGGGTGCTGGGTGCCAGTGCCCTGGGGTGCCCTGGTACTGGGGTGCCCTGGGGTGTCGGTGCCCTGGGGTCCCCCGGCATTGGGGTGCCCTGGTACTGGGGTGCTGGGTGTCGGTGCCCTGGGGTCCCCTGGTGTTGGGGTGCCCTGGTGTTGGGGTGCCCTGGGGTGCCTTGGGGTCCCCCAGTGTTGGGGTGCCCTGGGGTGCTGGTGCCCTGGGGTCCCCCAGTGTTGGGGTCCCCCGGTGTTGGGGTGCTCTGGGGTGCCTTGGGGTGCTGGTGCCCTGGGGTCCCCTGGTGTTGGGGTCCCCCAGTGTTGGGGTGCCGGGGTGCCCTGGGGTGCCGGTGCCCTGGGGTCCCCTGGTGTTGGGGTGCCCTGGGGTGCCCTGGGGCCCCCCGGCATTGGGGTGCCCTGGTGTTGGGGTGCTGGGGTGTCTTGGGGTGCCGGTGCCCTGGGGTCCCCCGGCATTGGGGTGCCCTGGTACTGGGGTGCTGGGTGTCGGTGCCCTGGGGTCCCCTGGTGTTGGGGTGCCCTGGTGTTGGGGTGCTGGGGTGCCCTGGGGTGCTGGTGCCCTGGGGTCCCCTGGTGTTGGGGTCCCCCAGTGTTGGGGTGCCGGGGTGCCCTGGGGTGCCGGTGCCCTGGGGTCCCCTGGTGTTGGGGTGCCCTGGGGTGCCCTGGGGTCCCCCGGCGTTGGGGTCCCCCAGTGTTGGGGTGCTGGGGTGCCCTGGGGTGCCGGTGCCCTGGGGTCCCCCGGCGTCGGGGCGCCCCGGTTCACCCCGTCGGAGGGGTGCCGGGGTGCCGGGTGCCCAAGGCGAGGGGGGGTGCGAGGTGCCGGTGTCCCCCGCGCAGGCGAGGCGTCCCCCCAGGAGCTGTCGGCGCAGGTGCTGAGCCCGTCGGGGCAGCGGTTCGAGGCGGAGGTGGTGGCGGGGGGCGCGGGGGTGTACAGCGTGCGCTTCGTGCCGCAGGAGATGGGCCCGCACACCGTCAGCGTCAAGTACCGCGGGCAGCACGTGCCGGGCAGCCCCTTCCAGTTCACCGTGGGGCCCCTGGGCGAGGGGGGCGCCCACAAGGTGCGGGCGGGGGGCACCGGCCTCCAGCGCGGCGTGGCCGGCGTGCCAGGTACGGGGGGGCCATGGGGGGGGCTGGGGGGGAGGGGGGGCTATGGGGGGAGGGGGGCTATGGGGGGGATGGGGGCTATAGGGGGTATGGGTGCTATGGGGGGGATGGGGGGCTGGGGGCTATGGGGGGGATGAGGGGTGGAGGCTATGGGGGGTGGGGGCTATGGGGGGGATGGGGGGATGGGGGGATGGGGGCTATGGGGGGGGATGGGGGGATGGGGGGCTGGGGGGGAAGGGAGCTATGGGAGGATGGGGGCTATAGGGTGTATGGGTGCTATGGGGGGGATGGGGGGCTGGGGGCTATGGGGGGGATGAGGGGTGGAGGCTATGGGGGGTGGGGGCTATGGGTGTGGGGATGGGGGCTATGGGGGGTGTGGGTGCTGGGAGTGGGGGCTATGGGGGGGTGGGTGCTATGGGGGGAAGGGGGCTATGGGGGGGATGGGGGGGTGGAGGCTATGGGGGGTGGGGGCTATGGGTGTGGGGATGGGGGCTATGGGGTGTATGGGTGCTGGGAGTGGGGGCTATGGGGGGTGTGGGGGCTATGGGGGGGATGGGGGGATGGGGGGGATGGGGGGGAAGGGAGCTATGGGAGGATGGGGGCTATAGGGGGTGTGGGTGCTGGGAGTGGGTGTTATGGGGGGGGTGCTGGGGGGTGTGGGTGCTATGGGTGTGGGGATGGGGGGATGGGGGCTACAGGGGGTGTGGGTGCTATGGATGGGTGCTATAGGGGGTGTGGGCGCTATAGGCAGTATGGGCGCTATAGGGGGTATGGGTGCTATAGGGGTTATGGGTGCTATAGGGGGTGTGGGTGCTGTAGGGGTTATGGGTGCTATAGGGGTTATGGGTGCTATAGGGAGTGTGGGTGCTATAGGGGTTATGGGTGCTATAGGGGGTGTGGGTGCTATAGGGGAAGAATGGGGAGTATGGGTGCTGGGGGTGGGGGAGTATGGGTGTAGTTGGGTGGTTTATGGGTGCTGGGGGGTATGGGTGCTGTAACTGGGGGGTATGGGTGCTGTAACTGGGGGGTATGGGTGCTGGGGGGTATGGGTGCGGGTGGGGGGGATGCGGGTGCAGGGGCCCTGGGGCACTGCGGGTGGGGGATGGCGCCGGCCATGGGGTGCCGGCAGAGGCCGGGGGCACCCATGGGTGTCCCTGTCCGTCCCCCCGCCAGCCGAGTTCAGCATCTGGACGCGGGAGGCGGGGGCCGGGGGCCTCTCCATCGCGGTGGAGGGGCCCAGCAAGGCCGAGATCGCCTTCGAGGACCGCAAGGACGGCTCCTGCGGCGTCTCCTACCTCGTCCAGGAGCCCGGTGGGTCTGGGGGGCCCCGACCCCCCCACCCTGGGGAGGAAATGCCCCCCCCCCCCCAGCCTCCTGCCGGGGGCGGCGAGACCCCCGTGCGAGGGCGTCCCCGTGCGAGGCGGGACCCCCCGTGCGAGGCCGCCGTGTCCCCCCCCCAGGTGACTACGAGGTCTCCATCAAGTTCAACGAGGAGCACATCCCCGACAGCCCCTTCGTGGTGCCCGTGGCCTCCCACTCCGACGACGCCCGGCGCCTCACCGTCACCAGCCTCCAGGTACCCGGGACGCCCACACCCCCGTGGCACCCCCGTGGCACCCCCGTGGCACCCCCGGTGTCAGCGCTGGCACCCCCAGCGTCACCCTGCAGCCCTGGGCTCCGCAGCCGCCCCCCCCCCCCCCCGGGACCCCCCCTGTCACCCCTAAGCCACCTTGTGCCCCTGTGGCACCCCTGGGACCCCCATGCCACCCCTGGGACCCCCCCTGGTGCCACCCCTGGGACCCCCATGCCCCCCTGGGCCACCTTGTGCCCATGTGGCACCCTTGGGACCCACCCTGTGCCACCCCGGGACCCCCCACGCTGACCCCATCCCACCCTGTGCCACCCCCGGGACCCCCCCCGTGCCACCCCTGGTGCCACCCCTGGGTGCCCCGTGTCCGCCCCCCACCCCCCCCGCCGCCCGGGGGTCGGTGCCAGCGCCGTGTCCCCGCAGGAGACGGTGACGGTGAACCAGCCGGCATCCTTCGCGGTGCAGCTGAACGGGGCGCGCGGCGTCATCGACGCCAAGGTGCACACGCCGGCCGGCGTCGTGGAGGAGTGCTACGTCTCCGAGCTGGACAGCGGTGGGACACGGGGCACGGGGACGTGGGGCGTGGGGACGTGGGGCGTGGGGACAGGGGGACGTGGGGCGTGGGGACACGGGGACGTGGGGACGCGGGGACGTGGGGACACAGGGATGTGGGGCGTGGGGACGTGGGGACACGGGGATGTGGGGCGTGGGGATGTGGGGACGTGGGGCGTGGGGACAGGGGGCGTGGGGACATGGGGACATGGGGACACGGGGATGTGGGGACATGGGGATGTGGGGCATGGGGACAGGGGGCACAGGGATGTGGGGCGTGGGGATGTGGGGTGTGGGGACATGGGGATGTGGGGACACGGGGATGTGGGGATGTGGGGTGTGGGGACATGGGGTACGGGGACACGAGGACACAGAGATGTGGGGATGTGGGGTGTGCAGACACAGGCGTGTGGGGACATGGGGATGTGGGGCGTGGGGACACAGGGACATGGGGTGTGGGGACACGGGGTGTGGGGACGTGGGGACACGGGGACACAGGGCGTGGGGACAGTGTGGGGATGTGGGGCGTGGGGACACGGGGACACAGAGATGTGGGGACACGGGGACACGGGGACTTGGGGACACGGGGCGATGGGGACACGGGGACAGGGTGCCGCGGCGCCGAGCGGGTGGGTGACGCGGTGCCACCCCCAGACAAGTACGCCATCGGGTTCCTGCCGCGGGAGAACGGGGTGCACTCCATCGACCTGCGCTTCAACGGGCGCCACGTGCCCGGCAGCCCCTTCAACATCCGCGTGGGCGAGCAGAGCCAGGCCGGGGACCCCGGGCTCGTCACCGCCTACGGCCCCGGCCTCGAGGGTGGCCTCACAGGTGACACCGCTCGGGGACACGGTCAACGCCGCGGCCGTGGGAAGGGGTGGTGGGGACGCGGCCGTGGGGCGGAGGTAGCTACGGGTGGTGGCGATGGCCGCGGTCAGGACCGTGGCGTGGGAGGGCGGTGATGGGGACGTGGCTGTGCCCATGGCGTGGTGGCCACAGGGACGTGGCCATGGGGAGGTGGCAGTGGGGACACAGCCAGGGTGGTGGCCATGGGGATGTCGCTGTGGTGTAGTGGCCATGGGGACGTGGCCATGGGGTGGTGGCAGTGGAGATGTGGCCATGAGGACATGTCCGTGGGGTGGTGGCCATGGGGCCGTGGCTCAGGCTGGTGGCCGTGGAGATGTGGCCATGGGGACGTGGCCATGGGGTGGTGGCCATGGAGACATGTCCATGGGGTAGTGGCAATGGGGACGTGACCACGTTGTGGTGACAGTGGGGACGCGGCCACGGTGTAGTGGCCATGGGGACGCAGCTGGGGGTTGGTGGCCATGGGGACACAGCCGTGGGGTGGTGGCCATGGGGACATGGCCATGGGGTGGTGGCAATGGAGATGTGGCCATGAGGATATGTCCATGGGGTGGTGGCCGTGGGGACGCAGCCGTGGGTTGGTGGCTGTGGGGATGTGGCCACGGGGTGGTGGCCATGGGGACACATCCATGGGGTGGTGGCCGTGGGGTGGTGGCCGTGGGGTGGTGGCCATGGGGACACATCCATGGGGATGTGGCCATGGGGACACATCTATGGGGTGGTGGCCGTGGGGTGGTGGCCATGGGGACACGTCCATGGGGATGTGGCCATGGGGACACGTCTATGGGGTGGTGGCCATGGGGACACATCCATGGGGTGGTGGCCGTGGGGATGTGGCCATAGAGACACATCCATGGGGTGGTGGCCGTGGGGATGTGGCCATGGGGTGGTGGCCGTGGCACGGCGCGGTGCCGGCACCTGACCCCCCCCCGGCGCAGGCGTGTGCTCGGAGTTCCTGGTGAAGACGGCCAACGCGGGGGCGGGGGCGCTGGCCGTCACCATCGACGGCCCCTCCAAGGTGAAGCTGGACTGCGTGGAGTGCGCCGAGGGCCACCGCGTCACCTACACCCCCATGGCGCCCGGCAACTACCTCATCTCCATCAAGTACGGCGGCCCCCACCACATCGTCGGCAGCCCCTTCAAGGCCAAGGTCACCGGTACGGGACCCCCGGGGGTCAGCGGCATGATGGGGGGGCCCTGGGGTGACGTGACGGGGGACCCCCGAGGGGACGGGACGGGGGGTCCCCGGGGGGAGGGGATGGGATGGATGGGGGGGCCCCGCGGGGACGCGTCGGGGGTCCCAGGGTGGCATGAAGACGCCCAGGATGCCAGGATGGGGGGTCCCCAGGGTGATGTCACAGGGGGTCCCCAGGGTGACATGAGGGGGGTCCCCAGGGTGATGGGGGGGTCCCCAGGGTGCTGTGACAGGGGGGTCCCTGGGGGGGGGACATGGGTGCGGTCCCCAGGGTGACAGGATGGGGGTCCCCAGGGTGATGTCACAGGGGGTGCCCAGGGAGATGGGGGGGTCCCCAGGGTGCTGTGATGGGGGGGTCCCCAGGGTGCTGTGACAGGGGGTCCCTGGGGTGCTATGAAGGAAGACCCCCAGGGTGACAGGATGGGGGGGTCCCCCCAAGGTGATGTGATGGGGGGTCCCCAGGGTGCTGTGACAGGGGGGTCCCTGGGGGGGAGACACAATGGGTGGGGTCCCCAGGGTGACAGGATGGGGGTCCCCAGGGTGACATGCCGGGGTGGGGTGATGGGGGTCCCTGGGGGGGGGTCCCCAGAGCGTGTCTGACACCACCCCCGCGCCCCCCAGGCCCGCGTCTGTCGGGGGGCCACAGCCTGCACGAGACCTCGACGGTGCTGGTGGAGACGGTGACGCGGGGGGGGTCGGCGTCGCGGGGCCCCCCCGCCTTCGGGGGGCTCCCCAAGTTCTCCTCGGACGCGGGGAAGGTGGTGGCGCGGGGGCCGGGGCTGGCAACCGCCTTCCTGGGCCAGAAGAACCACTTCACCGTGGACTGCAGCAAGGCTGGTGCGTGGGGGGCACGGGGGGCACGGGGGGCATGGGGGGCATGGGGGGCACGGGGGGCATGGGGGGGACACGGGGGGCATGGGGGGGCACGGGGGGCACGGGGGGACATGAGGGGCATGGGGGGCACGGGGGGGCATGGGGGGCACGGGGGGCACGGGGGGCATGGGGGGCACGGGGGGCACAGGGGGGCATGGGGGGCACAGGGGGACACGGGGGGGGACACGGGGGTCCTGTGGGGTCACAGGAGGGTCTGGGGGGGTCACAGGGGGGGCATGGTAGTCCTGGGGGGTCACAGGGGGGTCTGGGGGGGGACACACAGGTGGGTCCTGGGGGTCCTGCAGGGTCACAGGGGGGTCTGGGGGGGGTCACAGGGGGGGCATGGTAGTCCTGGGGGGTCACAGGGGGGTCTGGGGGGGACACACACACAGGGGGGGTCTGGGGGGGGTCACTGGGAAGGTGGGGGCTGCTGTCTGGGGGGTCTTGAGTGGTGCTGGGGGGGGTCTGGGAGGGGAAGTGGGGGGTCATTGGGGGGCTTGGGGGGTTTGGGGGGGTCTTGAGTGGTCCTGGGCGGCCTGGGAGGGTGTGATGGGTCACTGGGGGGTTTGGGGGGGGGTCAGGGGGGTCTCGAGTGGGCCTGGGGGGCCTGGGGGGG
Source organism: Balearica regulorum gibbericeps (assembly GCF_011004875.1). Classification (NCBI taxonomy): domain Eukaryota; kingdom Metazoa; phylum Chordata; class Aves; order Gruiformes; family Gruidae; genus Balearica; species Balearica regulorum. The sequence goes on along the minus strand of NC_046184.1, from coordinate 1,195,194 downwards.
TGCGGTGGGTCACTGGGGGGGTCCTGGGGCCTGGAGGTCAGGGTGAGGACCCCCCCCAGGCACCAACATGCTGATGGTGGGGGTGCACGGCCCCAAGACCCCCTGCGAGGAGGTGTACGTCAAGCACGTGGGCAATCGCGTCTACAACGTCACCTACACGGTGAAGGAGAAGGGGGACTACGTCCTCATCCTGCGCTGGGGGGACGACAACGTCCCGGGGAGCCCCTACCGCGTCACCGTCCCCTGACACCCCCCGACCCGGGGGGGCCCTTCGGGGTCCCGGCCCCACCAATAAAGCACTGGGAGACTCGGGGGGGCTGTGACTGCTGTCGGGGGGGGCTGGGGGGGGGGGCTGAGATGGGGGGGTGAGATGGGGGGGGCTGAGATGGGGGGGTGAGATGGGGGGGCTGAGATGGGGGGGCTGAGATGGGGTGGGGGGCTGAGATGGGGGGGGCTGAGATGGGGTGGGGGGCTGAGATGGGGGGGGTGAGATGGGGTGGGGGGCTGAGATGGGGGGGCTGAGATGGGGGGGGCTGAGATGGGGGGGTGAGATGGGGGGCTGAGATGGGGGGGCTGAGATGGGTTGGGGGGGTCCGGAGGGACCCTGGAGGGGGTTGGGGGGGGTGTCCGGGGCAGGACATGGGGTTCAGGGGGTTCCTGGGGGGGCTGGGATGGGTTGGGGGGGTCCGGAGGGGCCCTGGAGTGGGTTGGGGGGGCTGTCCGGGGCAGGACATGGGGTTCGGGGGGGTCCTGGGGGTCTGGGGAGGATTGGGGGGGGCCGGGGCAGGACATGGGGTCCAGGGGGGGGCCCGGGGGGGTCCGGGATGAACTGGGGGTTCCCGGGGAGCGCCCTGGGGGCCCTGGGGTGGGCTGGGGGGGGGGGTCCGGGTCAGGACAGCGGGGCCCTGGGTCCGTGCGGTCGGGGGGTGCCGTGCCCGGGGGGTGTCAGGACGGGGGGTCCCATGGGGTGGGGGGGTCCCATGGAGGGGGGTGCCCCCCCCGCGTCCCCTCAAGGGCACGGCGCACTGCGCATGCGCCAAGCACGGGCGCTCGGGGGCGGGGCCACGGCGCTGGGGAGGGGCGATCGCTGCGGGGGCGGAGCAAAGGGGCGGAGAGGGGGCGGGGCTGCGGGGGCGGGGCCAGAACGAGAGGAGGGGCGGGACCAGCCCTGCATGGGCGGGGCCAGAACGAGCGGAGGGGCGTGGCCGGGGCTCTGGGGGCGTGGTCAGAACGAGCGGAGGGGCGGGGCCGGGGCTGCGGGGGCGTGGCCATAGCAGACGGCCGCAGCGGGCGGTGGCTCCATTAATCGGGGGCGGGGCCGAGCGGCGTGGGCGGGGCCGAGCGGCGTGGGCGGGGCCGAGCAGCGTGGGCGGGGCCGAGCAGCGTGGGCGGGGCCGAGCGGCGTGGGCGGGGCCGAGCAGCGCGGTTGCCCGGACGACGGTGGGCGTGGCCGCTGCCCAAAAAAGGGAGGGGTGGCGGCGGTGTCCGTTCGCGGCGCGCATGCGCAGCGGTGCCCCGGCGGCGGTGCGGGGCCATGGCGGGGCGCGGGAAGCTGATCGCGGTGGTGGGGGACGAGGACACGGTGACCGGGTTCCTGCTGGGCGGCGTGGGGGAGCTCGATAAGCACCGCAAGCCCAACTTCCTGGTGGTGGAGAAGGAAACCAGCTTGGCCGAGATCGAGGAGACGTTCCGGTGGGGACCGGCCCCGCGGGGGGGGGGGGGGGGATGGACCGGGGGGGGGTGAGGGGATGGGGGGTACCGGGGTGGGGGGTACCGGGGGAGGGACACGGGGATGGACCGGGGGGGGACACGGGGATGGGGATGGGGATGGGGGGGACCGGGATGGGGGGTACCGGGGGGGGGGACACGGGGATGGACCGGGGGGGGACACGGGGATTGGGATGGGGGGTACCGGGGGGGGAGGTACCGGGGGGGGGTGAGGGGGACCGGGGGGGGACACGGGGATGGGGATAGGGGGGACCGGGGGGGGGACATGGGGATGGACCGGGGGGGAGGTCCCCGGGGGGGGGACACGGGGATAGGGATGGGGGGTACCGGGGGGGGGACAGGGGGATGGACCGGGGGGGTGGGGGGTCCCGGGGTGTCTGGAGCAGGGGGGGTGGGGTGGGGGGTCCCGGGGGGGGGGGGGGTGTCTCATCCCAGGGGGGTCCCGGTCCGCTGACACCCCCCGCCGCCCCCCCAGGAGCTTCCTGAACCGGGAGGACATCGGGATCATCCTGATCAGCCAGTGCCTGGCCGAGCTGATCCGGCACGCCGTGGAGGCGCACGCCCGCCCGCTGCCCGCCGTGCTGGAGATCCCCTCCAAGGAGCACCCCTACGACCCCGCCAAGGACTCCGTCCTGCGCCGCGCCCGCGGCGTCTTCAGCCCCGAGGACCTGCGCTAGGCACGGCCCCGCACCCACCCCGGGGGTCCCCGCACCCACCCCAGGGTCCCCGCACCCACCCCCGGGGGTTCCCACCCCAAGCGTCCCCACCCCAGGGTGCTGCCGGGGGTCCTCACCCCACCCCAGGGATCCTCACCCCCACCCCAGGGTGCTGCTGAGGCGTCCCCAGCCCATCGCAGGGGTCCTCGTCCCACCCCAAGGGTCTCTAGCACACCCCAGGGATCCCCATTGCACCCCAGGGTGCTGCCGGGGGTCCTCACCCCACCCCAATGGTCCCCACCCCAGGGTGCTGTCAGAGGGTCCCCACCCCATCCCAAGGTTCCTCACCCCACCCCAGGGTGCTGCCGGGGGTCCCCACCCCACCCCAGGGATCCCCATTGCACCCCAGGGTGCTGCCGGGGGTCCCCACCCCACCCCAATGGTCCCCACCCCAGGGATCCCCACCCCACCCCAGGGATCCCCATTGCACCCCAGGGTGCTGCTGGGAGTCCCCACCCCAGAAGTTCCCACCCCAGGGTGCTGCTGGTGGATCCTCATCCCACCTCAGGGGTCCCCCCCCCCCACCCCAGGGTGCTGCTGAGGTACCCCCACCCCAAGGGTCCCCACCCCGGGGTGCTGCGGGGGGTCCCGGCGCTGCCCCGTGACACTTGCTCAGCCGTCCCGGGGAAGGGGAAGTGTCACCGCGCCGGCGCTGCCGGATCCTGCCTGCTCCTGCCTGCTGGTGCCGGATCCTGCCCGCCACAGCTGGCGCGGGCAGGGAGGAGACGGCTCGGAGGGGGTGTCGGGGTGGGGGGGCACCCCAAGGACACCAGGCGCTTGTTATGTCACCGCGGGGCCCCAGCGGCACCCCGGGGTGGGGGCTGGTGGCCGCTGACCCCCCCGGGTGTCCCCAACACGCGCTGTCACCGCTCGCTGCCTGCGCTGTCTGTGGGTCGCGCCGTGGGGCTGGGGGGTGGGGGGGGGGTCCCCCCGGTGCTGGGGTCCACGGCTGGGGGGGGGACGGACACCCCCATCTTGGGGAGCTGGGTCCTTTTGGGGCTGGGGGCACCCCCCTTGTCCTGGGGTGCTGGGATTGATGGGGACCCCCTAATCTTGGGGTGCTGGGTCCCCCTGATGTGGGGCTCAATGGGGACCCCCAGTCTTGGGGTGCTGGGTCCCCCTGATGTGGGGCTCAATGGGGACCCCCAGTCTTGGGGTGCTGGGTCGCCCCGGTGCCAGGATCCAGGGCTGGGTGGGGGGGGACCCCCCCATCTTTCGGTGCTGGGGACAGGGCTGGGGGCACCCCTCCTGTCCTGGGGTGCTGGGATCGATGGGGACCCCCTAATCTTGGGGTGCTGGGTCCTTTTGGTGCTGGGGAGGGACCCCTGTCCTGGGGTGCTGGGATCGATGGGGACCCCCTAAACTTGGGGTGCTGGGATCGATGGGGACCCAACATCATGGGGGGCCGGGTCGCCCCCAGTGTGGGGGTGCGGGGCTCAATGGGGAGCCCCCATCTTGGGGTGCTGAGTCCCTCCGTGCCAGGATCCACGGCTGGATGGGGGACCCCTCCGATCTTGGGGTGCTGGGATCGATGGGGTTCCTCCATCTGGGGGTGCTGGGTCCCCCCAGATATGGGGGTGCAGGGCTCAATGGGGAACCCCCAATCTGGGGGTGCTGGGATCGATGGGTCCCCCCATCATGGGGTGCCGGGTCCCCCCCGTGCCAGGATCCAGGGCTGGGTGGGGGACCCCCGATCTCGGGGGGCCGGGTCCCTCTGGCGTGGGGGTCTGGGACTTGGGGGGACCCCACATGGAGGGGGCTCCCCAGCCCCCCCCCGGGTCACCCTGGCCTGGCGGGGCACCCACACCCCAGGGAACACCGGGGCACGCGCACACGGGGGGGCACACGCACACGTGCACACACACACACACACACACACGTGATTGCACGCACAAAGGCGTGCGCACATAGCGTGCGTGCACACACGGCTGTGTGCACACGTGAGCACGCATGAGCACGTATGCACACGCACACACGTGCGTGCACCGACGCGTACACACGCACGCAGAAGTGTGCACGTGCAGAACACCCGTGCAAGCACCCACGCGTATGCACGCGCGCACGTGCACGCAGCCGCGCGCGTGCACCCACGTGGGCGTGCGCGCACCCGCGTTTGCGTGCGGACACGCATACGTGAGCGCACGCGTGCATGCGCGCCCGCCTTTGCACGCCCACCCGGCCGTGTGTGCACGCCCGCCCGCCCTCACCTCTCACCGGGGGCTGTGGGTGCCCCCCCGTCCCCGCGGCCGGACGCGTTGATCCTCTTTGTCCCCAAAGCCGCTTAGTGCGGCTCAGTGCCCGGACGCACCGGCACCCGCCCTTGCACACCCACCCGAGCGTGCACAGGGCGCTCGCACCCCGACCTCCAGCCCTTGCACACCCACCCGAGCGTGCACAGGGTGCTCGCACCCCGACCTCCAGCCCTTGCACACCCACCCGAGCGTGCACAGGGCGCTCGCACCCCAACCTCCAGCCCTTGCACACCCACCCGAGTGTGCACAGGGCGCTCGCACCCCGACCTCCAGCCCTTGCACACCCACCCGAGCGTGCACAGGGTGCTCGCACCCCGACCTCCAGCCCTTGCACACCCACCCGAGCGTGCACAAGGCGCTTGCACCCCAACCTCCAGCCCTTGCACACCCACCCGAGCGTGCACAGGGCACTCACACCCTGACCTCCAGCCCTTGCACACCCACCCGAGTGTGCACAAGGCGCTCGCACCCCGACCTCCAGCCCTTGCACACCCACCCGAGCGTGCACAGGGTGCTTGACCCCCAGCCCTTGCACACCCACCTGGATGTGCGCAGGGTGCTCACGCCCCTACCCCGGTCCTTGCACACACCCCCCCCCCGGGCGTGCACACGGGTGTGCACAGGGACAAGGTGTACAAGGCCGGCGCCACACGCACACACCCTTGTGCAGGCAGCGCAGGCAGGTGATCCAGCAGGCAGTGGAAGTTGCCCAGCAGGGCAGGCAGGGCAGGCAGGGCAGTGGTGTGGGCAGGGCACACAACCCAGCAGGGCAGGCAGGGCAGGCAGCCCGGTAGGTGATACTCCAGGCAGTGCAGGCAGCAGTGAAGGCAGGGAAAACCACAGGCAGTACAGACAGTGCAGGCAGGCGATACGCACAGGCAGCGTAGGCAGCACCAGCAGTGCAGGCAGGAGATAGTCCAGGCAGCAGAGACAGCACAGGCAGTGCAGGCAGGTGATTTCTTCAGGCAGGGCAGGCAGGAGACACCCTCGGGCAGGACAGGGCAGGCAGGGCAGGCAGGAGATACCCTCAGGCAGTGTGGGCAGCACAGGCAGCAGACACACACACCCAGGCAGGCAGTGCAGGCAGGGGAGGGCAGGCAAGGCAGGTAGCAGACAGCCCCGTGCAGGTAGGGTAGTGCAGGCAGTGCAGTGCAGGCAGCAGACACCCCCGGGCAGGGCAGGCAGGGCAGTGCAGGCAGGCAGTTCAGGCAGGGCAGTGCAGGCAGTGCAGGCAGGCAGGGCAGTGCAGGCAGTGCGGGCAGTGCGGGCAGGGCAGGCAGGGCAGGCAGGCAGGGCAGGCGGGCAGGGCAGGCAGGGCAGGCAGGCAGGGCAGGGCGGGCAGGGCAGGGCAGGCAGGGCAGGCAGGGCAGTGCAGGCAGGGCAGGGCAGGCAGGGCAGGCAGGGCAGTGCAGGCAGGCAGTGCAGGCAGGCAGGGCAGGCAGGGCAGGCAGGGCAGGGCAGGCAGGGCAGGCAGGGCAGGGCAGGGCAGGCAGGGCAGTGCAGGCAGGCAGTGCAGGCGGGCAGGGCAGGCAGGGCAGGCAGGGCAGTGCAGGCAGGGCAGGCAGGGCAGGGCAGGCAGGGCAGTGCAGGCAGGCAGTGCAGGCAGGGCAGTGCAGGCAGGGCAGGCAGGGCAGGCAGGGCAGTGCAGGCAGGGCAGGCAGGGCAGGCAGGCAGGGCAGGCAGGGCAGTGCAGGCAGGCAGTGCAGGCGGGCAGGGCAGGGCAGGCAGGGCAGGCAGGGCAGGCAGGGCAGGCAGGGCAGTGCAGGCAGTGCAGGCAGGGCAGGCAGGGAGCCCCGCCCGCCGCGGCTCATCCCGCCGCCGCCCCCGCTGATCCGCCCCCCCGTCCCGGGCCGGGCTGGGGCAGCAGCGCCGGGGGCGGCGGCGCGGGGCAGGTAAGGGGGGGCTGGGGGGGGCCGGGGGGGGCCGGACCCTCGGGAAGGGGGTCCCGGGGGTGGGGGGGGCGGGGGGGAGCACCCCGAGGGACCCCGGGGGGGGGGGGCTGGCAGGATGGGGATCCCCCCCCCATGCCGGTGCCGGGGGGGGCGGGGTGGCAGATGGGGACCCCCCCTCCCCCTGCCCTAATTAACGCCGCTAATTGGGGGGGGGGGAGGGGGGGCCGCCATATGGTCCCCACCCCCACGGGCGGGGGGGGCTCGGGGACCCCCCACCCCTGCAGACCCCTTTTTTTTTTGGGGGGGGGGGGGGGTCCGGGGAGGGGACCCGCGTGTACTGGGGGGGTGGGGTGTGGGTGTGGGTGTGCACACGCGTGGCACACGGGGCGGGGGGGCACACGGGGGACACGGCTGTCCCGCAGGGAGCGGTGCCGGCCTGGCGTGGGCGACCCCCCCCCGGGCACCGAGGCCGGTGAGACCCCCGGGGACGGGGACACCCCGGGGACACGGGTGGGGGACCCCCAGGGGTGGGGACATGGGGGGTACGGGGGACCCCCCGGGGCGTGGGTGGGGAGGGGGACGTGGGCACCGGAGCATGGGGTCCTGGGGGGGGGGGGGGACACACAGGGATGGGGACCCCAGGGGAAGGGGACCCCGGGACGGGGAGGGGGGTGGCAGGCGTGGGACCGTGGCTGGTGGGACACGGAGCTGGGGGTGCCAGCCTGGACACCCCCCCACCCCCCCCGGGTGCAGGCTGCCACCGAGGGCCCCGTCCCCGGTCCCCATGGCGTCCCCGTCCTGCCCGGCCCTCCTGGCCACCTGCCTGGCGCTGCAGCTGGCCACAGGTGAGGGGACACCGCGGGGGGGGGGACACGGACCTGGGGAGGGGGGACCCCGCGGGTGGCAGCCGTGAGAGATGGGAGCCAAGGGCATGGGGACCCGGGGGACGGCGTCACCAGGGAGGGGGGACCCGGGGAGGGGGACCCCGGGGGTGGCAGCCCTCGGGGAGGGGGTGTCGAGGACCCAGGGGGACACCAGCGACCCGGAGGTGGGGGTCCGGGGAGCGGGGGGACACGGGTGACGGTGACCTGCGGGCAGGGTGGGACCCTGGAGATGGGGACGTGGGGACCTGAAGGCACGGAGACCCCGGGGGTGGGGACACGGGACGTGGGGACCCCGGGGATGGCGGTCGGGGGCCGGGGACCCCCCGGCTCCGTGCACCCCGTGGGCGGGGGGACAGGGGTGGTCCGACACCCGTCCCCGTCCCCGACCCGCGGTGGCAGCAGCCCGGGGCGACGGGTGCAGCGGCTTCGGGAACCTGTTCACGGAGATCCCGGAGAACAGCGCCCACGGGAGCCTGGTGGCCCGGCTGCCGGCAGCGGGGGACACGGGCAGCGCCGGGCTCCAGCTCTGCCTGGCCGGTGCCGACGCCGCCTGGTTCTACCTGGACGGCCGCAGCGTGCGGCTCAACGTCTCGGCAGGACGGGCCCTGGACCGCGAGGTGCTGCCCCCGCCCCGGGCCACCGCACTGTCCTCTGTCCTGTGTCCACCTTGTGTCCATCCTCCATCTGCCTGTGGCCGCCGGCATCCATCTGCCATCCACCTCCATCCATCCTCCATCCATCCATCCATCCTTGTGTCCATCCATCTGCCATCCACCTCCATCCATCCTCCATCCATCCATCCTTGTGTCCATCCATCCTCCATCCATCCTCCATCCATCCATCCATCCTTGTGTCCATCCATCTGCCATCCACCTCCATCCATCCTCCATCCATCCATCCTTGTGTCCATCCATCCTCCATCCATCCTCCATCCATCCATCCATCCTTGTATCCATCCATCTGCCATCCACCTCCATCCATCCTCCATCCATCCATCTGTCCATCCATCCGCCATCCACCTCCATCCATCCATCCTCCATCCATCCATCCTCCATCCATCCTTGTGTCCATCCATCCTCCATCCATCCATCGATCCATCCATCCTCTGTCCCTCCTCCATCCACCTGCCTGTCCCTCCTCCACCCATCCTGCACCCATCCTCCACCCACCCACCCACCCACGTCCCTCCTCCCTCCATCCTGCGCTGCCTTCCTCTGTCCACCCTGCACCCACCTCTGTCCACCCTGCACCCACCTCTGTCCACCCCGCGCCCACCTGCGTGGGGGACCCCCTGGGGTGTCCCTGTGTGGGGCAGCCCCCCGCCACGTCCCCCTGCCCGACGCCCCGTCCCTTGCAGGAGCTGGAGTCCCCGGTGCTGATGGTGGCCCTGACGTGCGCCGAGGACGGCTTCTCCCCGGTACGGCCACCACACCCACAGGCCCCCCAAGGGACACGGGGTGCTCCATGGGACATGGTCCCACCCTGGGTCCCACCCCCGTGCCCCCCGGCAGGTCGAGTACCGGATCATTGTCCAGGTCCTCAACGAGAACGACAACCGGCCCCACTTCCAGGGGGCCACCGTCCTCACCCACAACGTCAGCGAGGTGCCGGGACGGGGACGGGCACCAGGACAGGGACGGATGGCCGTGGGCGTGGGGAGGGAACGGGGACCGGGATGGTGCCGGGACAGGGATGGCCCCATGGGCGTGGGGTGGGGATGGGGATGGGGACAGGGGTGGTCACGGGCATGGGGACAGCGATGGGCATGGGGTCATGGGCATGGGGACAGGGGTGGGCACGGATTGGGGACAGGGATGGGGACAGGGATGGTCATGGGGTCATGGGCATGGGGACAGGGGTGGGCATGGATTGGGGACAGGGATGGGGATGGACATGGGCATGGGGACAGGGGTGGGCATGGATTGGGGACAGGGATGGGGACAGGGGTGGGCATGGACTGGGGGACAGGGATGGGGATGGACATGGGCATGGGGACAGGGGTGGGCATGGATTGGGGACAGGGATGGGACAGGGATGGTCATGGGGTCATGGGCATGGGGACAGGGGTGGGCACCAGGACAGGGACGGCCATGGGCACGGGGTGGGGATGGGGATGGAGGTGGGGACAGGCATGGTCACGGTCACAGGGACAGGGGTGGCCATGGATTGGGGACAGGGATGGGGACAGGGATGGCCATGGGGACAGGGATGGGGATGGTCATGGGCATGGGGACAGGGGTGGGCACCAGGACAGGGACGGCCATGGGCACGGGGTGGGGATGAAGATCTGGACAGGGATGGTCACGGTCACGGTCACGGTCACGGTGACAGGGCAGGGCACCAGGACGGGGGTGTCACGGCCAGGGGGACAGGGTTGGGCACTGGGACAGGGGTGGGGACGGGGACGGGGCTGGGAGCAGGGGGGGTGCCCCGGGGGGGTTTGGGGACACGGGGGGGTGTTTGTTTGGGGGTGCCGGGTGGTGACGGGTCGGTGCTGTCAGCTGGCGGCCGTGCACTCGGTGGTGTTCAGCACGCAGGCGGAGGATGCGGACGGGGACACGCTGATGTACGTCATCGACACGGCCTCGGTGAGCGCGGGGGCGAGGGGGGGGGGGACGTCAGGCCGCGCGGGGGTGGCGGGGGGCCGGGGCCATCTGCCGGCGCTGAGCCCCCCGCCCGGCCCCCAGCCCGACGCCAGGTTCTTCCGCATCGACCTGCCCAACAGCGGGAAGGTGGTGCTGGCGCGAGCCCTCGACTTCGAGAGCAGGCAGCAGCTGGAGGTGGTGGTCACCGCCGTGGTGAGCCCCCCGCGCCCGGCAGGACCCCCTGCCCGCGCCCTGCCCGCCCGACTCGGGGGACTGGGGACCCCTGCCCGCCCCGCGGCGTCCCCTCGCGTCCCTGCCGTCTACCGCCTGCACCCCCGGCGCCGTGGGGCCGGGGACCCCCGTGCCCACCCCGTGCCCGGCCCTGGCGCTGCCGTGACACGAGGACAGTGCACGCGCGCGGGTGAGACCCCCGCCCCGGCGTGCCCCCCCTCCCCGCCCCCGTGCCCGCCGGCCGATCCCCGCCGGCCCCGCTAATTGGGGGTGACGTGATCCCGTCAGCCCCCGGCACCTGCCCTCAATCCCCCTCATTTCCCTAATGGGCGCCCGGCCCCCCCCACCCCAGCAGGCACCGGGGGGGGGGGCACCCACCTGCCGGCACCCACCTGCCGGCACCCACCCACCAGCACCCACCCATCAGCGCCCACCCACCAGCACCCCCCCGTTCTCGGGGAGTCCGCCCTGCCCTGAGCTGCCGACCCCGTTCCTGGCTGCGCCGTGGGGGTCCCTGCGACTGGGGGTCCCTGTCCCCTGGGGGTCCCTGTCCCCTGGGGGTCCCTGCGCCACAGGGATCCCTGTGATTGGGGGTCCCTGCGATTGGGGGTCCCTGTCCCCTGGGAGTCCTTGTGTCATTGGGGGTCCCTGTCCCCTGGGGGTCCCTGTCCCCTGGGGGTCCCTGCACCACGGGGATCCCTGTGATTGGGGGTCCCTGTCCCCTGGGGGTCCCTGTGCCATGGGGGTCCCCGTCCCCTGGGGGTCCCTGTCCCTGGCTGGGCAGCACCCGTCCCGTTCCGGTGCAGGCAGGGCTCGGTGCGGGCAGGGCTCGGTGCAGGCAGGGCTCGGTGCGGGCAGGACGTGCCCCAGAGCAGGGTTTGGGGAGCTCTGTGCCCCCCACCCGCCCACCCGTGCGTGGGTCGGTCCGTCAGGAGATGAACACCCGGGAACGGTTCAACGCCTCGGCCCGCGTCCGCGTGAACGTGCTGGACGGGGACGACCAGTACCCCCAGTTCCTGCCCTGCACCCCGCGCACCCACCACGGCCTCACCGTCTGCACCAGCCCCGTCTACACCGCCAACGTCACCGAGGGCCAGCTCCAGGTGGGCACACGGCACCGGGGGGGCTGGCGGGACGGGGGGGGCCTGGGGGCTGATGAGCTCTGCGTGTGTGTGTGTGTGTCCCCCCAAAACCCAGGGGGGTCCCCTGAGCTTCAGCCCCGGCTCCGTCTACGCCGAGGATGGGGACAGGGGGCTGAGGGCGGCCATCACCTACTCCCTGCTGGCAGGTACGGGGGGGTGGGGACACGGGGGGCAGCGACGGGGGGGACAGGGACACGGGGGGACAGGGACACGGGGGGCAGGGACATGGGGGGCAGGGACACGGGGGACAGGGATACGGAGGGACAGGGACAACGGGGGACAGGGACATGGGGGGACAGGGACACGGGGGGGCAGGGACACGGGGGACAGGGATATGGGGGGACAATAACATGGGGGGGCAGGGACACGGGGGGGTGACACATGGACACGGGGGGGCAGGGACATGGGGGGCAGGGATATGGGGGACAGGGACACACGGACACAGGGGCACAAGGACATGGGTGGGCAGACCCAGCTGCAGTGCCTGGGGGGGGTCACAGGGCTGGTGCCCCCTGCACCCCCCAACCCCGGGACAGGCCGTGCCAGGGGGTCGGTGTCCAGGGAGGGGGGGGCTGTGCTGGGGGGGGGAATCAGTGGGGGGGGGGGGAATCAGTGTGGGGGGGCTGTGCTGGGGGGGGCTGTGCTGGGGGGGGAATCAGTGTGGGGGGGGAATCAGTGTGGGGGGCTGTGCTGGGGGGGGCTGTGCTGGGGGGGGCTGTGCTGGGGGGTCCGTGCAGGGGGAGGGAGCTGTGTCGGGCAGGGGGGGTCCATGCCCGGGGGGGTCCTTTTGGGGGACGGGGGGGTCCGTGCCCGGGGGGGTCGGTGCCGGCACAATCCAGTCGCTGGGACCCAGTGGGTCCCACAGGTGCAAATTCCATTAAGGGATCAAGCGGGGGGGGCCCTAATTCCCCCCCCCCCTCCCCCGTTACAGCTGCAGAGTGGCTGGGGGGGGCACACCCTGGTGCACCCAAGGGTGCTCCAGCACCTGAGGGGTTAAACCCCCGTACTGGTGCTCAAAGGGGGGGGGGGGTCCCCCCAATAGAGGGGTGGCCCTCGCAGCCCTGGGGGGTGGTGTGAACGTGCGGGGGGGACGGACATTGGGGACCCCCCCCAGGGATGCTCAGGGTGTGTAGGGGAGTTTCCCACAATGCCCCGCGGTGGATGGGGGGGTTGGGGGGGGGCTGGGGGTCCCCAGCTCAGCCCTGGCCCCCCCCCCCCAGGCCAGGAGAGCGGCCGCTTCCACATCGACAACATGACGGGGGCCATCACGCTGCTGCGGGCGGTGGAGAGCAGCCGGAGCACCCCCGCCATCAGCCTCAGCGTCATGGTGGGGGGCAGCCGGGGTGGGGGGACCCCGGGAAGGTGGGGGGACCCGGGTGAGGGATGCTCGGGGAGATGGGGGGTGCCAGGGTAAATGGGGGTGTCCGGGGTGATGGGGGTACCCAGGGGAATGGGGGTACCTGGAGTGAGGGGTGTCTGGGGAGGTGAAGGGTGCCCGGGGTAAGTGGGGGTGTCTGGGGAAATGGGGGTACTTGGGATATGGGGGTACCCAGGGAAATGGGGGTGCCCAGGGATATGGGGGATGTGTGGGGTAAAGGATGCCCAGGGAGATGGAGGTACCCAGGGAAATTGGGGTACCCAGGGAGTTGGGGGTACCTGGGGTAAATCGGGGTGTCTGGGGATATGGGGGATGCCTGGGGAGATGGGGGTGCCCAGGGAGATTGGGGGTGTCCAGGGAGATTGGGGGTGTCCAGGGAGATGGGGGTACCCAGGGAGATGGGGGTGCCTGGAGAGATTGGGGGTGTCCAGGGAGATTGGGGGTGTCCAGGGAGATGGGGGTACCCAGGGAGATGGGGGGTGCCTGGGGCGGTGGGTGGTTCCGGGGGGTGAGTGACACCCACGGTGCTGGGGCCGGGGGGATGCCAGGCAGCACCCATGGGCGCAGCGGGTCAGAGCCGGGTGCCCCCCCCCCCTCCCCGCACCCCACAGGCCTCGCAGGTGAACGACGCCAACAAGTTCGCGGTGACGCAGGCGGTGGTGCGGGTGCTGGCCGCCAACCGGCACCCACCGCGCTTCGCCCACCCGACGTACCGAGCCTTCGTCCCCGCCGGCGCGCGCGAGGCCGCGCTCCTCCTCACCTTCGGCGGCCGCGTGCTGGCCCTGCGCGCCCACGACCCCGACTTTCCCGAGGTGGGTGACCCCCGGGGGGGGGCATGGGGGGGATGCAGGGGTGGGTGGGTGGCGCGGGCAGGGGCTGAGGCGGGTGCCCCCCACCCGCAGGGTGTGAACCCCCAGGTGCGGTACAGCCTGCGCCCCGCCGCCAACCACAGCCAGCTCTTCCAGGTGATGCCCAACGGGCTGCTGGTGGCCCGCGCCGACCGCCTGCACCCCACCCAGACGTACCGCCTGCAGGTGGGGGGCGCGGGGGGCACCGGGGGATTGGGGGGGCACCGGGGGATTGGGGGGGCATGGGGGGATGGGGGGCACTGGGGAATGGGGGGGGACCGGGGAATGGGGGGCACCGGGGGATTGGGGGGACACCGGGGGATTGGGGGGGCATGGGGGGATGGGGGGGACACCGGGGAATGGGGGGGCACCGGGGGATTGGGGGGGCATGGGGGGATGGGGGGGCACTGGGGGATTGGGGGGACATTGGGGGATTGGGGGGCACTGGGGAATGGGAGCACTGGGGGGGCACCAGGGGATTGGGGGGCACCAGGGGATGGGTGGGCATTGGGGGATTGGGGGGCACTGGGGGATTGGGGGGGCACCGGGGAATGGGGGGGCACTGGGGAATGGGGGATACCGGGGGATTGGGGGGACATTGGGGGATGGGGGGGCACCAGGGGATGGGGGGGCACCAGGGGATTGGGGGGCACTGGGGGCTGGGGGGCACTCGGGGGGGGACGACCCCAGGCCGTTGGGGGCATTCGGGGGGTACGAGGGGATTTGGGGGACACCAAGGGGTTTGGGGGGCACTGGAGGGGAGGGGGGGCATGGTGGGGACGGGGACATCGGGGGACGTGGGGGGGACCTGGGGGGGGGGCCTGGGGGGGGGGGCAGGAACCGACCTTGGCGGGGGGGCACCCATGGGACCACCCCGGGGTAGCACCCAGGGGCAGGGGGGGACCCCCGCGGTCCCCCAGCAGGTCTCAGGGTGGGGGCACCGTGCTGGGCTCGGGGGGGGGGGGCCCGTGCGCGTGTGCCCCCCCCAGTGCCCCCCTGTCCCCAAGGTGCTGGCGAGGGACGAGGAGTCGGGGGAGACCTCGAGCGCGGCGGTGGAGCTGGAGGTGCTGTGGCCGGGGCAGGCGGGTACGGATGGGGGGGCTGCGCGTGCCCCCCGGGGTCCCCCCGGCACCCTCTGTGTGTGTGTGTGTCCCCCCCCCACCCCGGGGCAGGGGTCCCCCCTCCTGCCCCACCCTGACTCTCTCCTGTCCCCGCAGCCCCCCGGGACCCCTCGGAGGTGGGGGCGGGCCGGAGCCCCCTGAATGTTGGGGTGCTGGCGGGGGGGCTGGGGGCCCTGCTGCTCCTCACCGCCGCCATCCTCTTCCTCGTCATGCGGGCGATGAAGAAGCGCCAGCGGCAGCAGGAGACCGCCGACCGCGCGGCGCTGGCCATCGAGAAGCACCCCAACGTGGTAGGGGCCCCCCAAAACCCCCCCGCACCCCAAAACCCCCCCGCACCCCCAAAGTCCCCCCCGCACCCCCAGTTGCCCCCCCCCACCACCACCACCAGGTGCCGGAACTTCTGGGTCCACAGCTGGGGGGGGGGGGGGTCATAAAGTGGGGGGGCTCCCCAGTCTGGGGGGGCTGGGAAGGGGAGCCCCCCCCCCGTGCCTCAGTTTCCCCAGCTGACGCCTCTCTCCGTCCCGCAGAGCCTGAGGTGGTTCCAGCCGGTGAGTGCGGGGGGGCGGTGACACCCCCAAAAAAAAAAAGGGTGCTGGGGGGTCCCCGTGCCGGGCAAGGGTCGGGGGGGGGGGGGGGGGCTGTGCCGGGCAGGGTGCTGGGTGCTGGGGGGGCCCATGGGGGGGTGTCCGTGCCAGGCAGGGTGCTGGGTGCCGGGGGGGGGTCCCTGGGGGGGTCCCTGGGGCAGACAGGGGTGGGGGTGCTGGGGGGGTCCCATGGGGGGTGTCCCAGTGCCGGGCAGGGTGCTGAGGGGGGTGCTGGGGGGTCCCATGGGGGGGTCTCTGTGCCAGGCAGGGTGCTGGGGGGGTCCCATGGGGGGTGTCCCAGTGCTGGGCAGGGTGCTGAGGGGGGTGCTGGGGGGTCCCATGGGGGGGTGTCTGTGCCAGGCAGGGTGCTGAGGGCGGTGCTGGGGGGTCCCATGGGGGGGGTCTCTGTGCCAGGCAGGGTGCTGAGGGGGGTGCTGGGGGGTCCCATGGGGGGTGTCCCAGTGCTGGGCAGGGTGCTGAGGGGGGTGCTGGGGGGTCCCATGGGGGGTGTCTGTGCCAGGCAGGGTGCTGAGGGGGGTGCCGGGGGGGTCTCTGGGCCGAGCAGGGGTTGGGGTGCTGGGGGGGGGTTCCCATGGGGGTGCCCCCCACTGACCCCCCCCGTTCCCCCCCCCCCGCAGGTCCCCGCCGGCAAGTCGCCCCCGCGCCCCCCCAGCCTCTACTACCCCAACGAGGGGTACAGCGAGGGGGGCGAGGTGCCCCCCCCGCCGCCGCCCCCCCCTGCCCCAGCCCCCCAGCCCCCCCCCGCCCCCAAAGCTCAGGCCAACTCCGTGGGGCGGCCGGGGGGGTCCCCGGGGGGGTCCCCGGGGGGGTCCCCAGAGGGTTCCCCGCCCCCCCGCCCCCCCAGCCCGGGCGAGGTGTCGGGGGGCTGCGGGGAAGGGGGGGGCAGCCCCGGCTCGGGGGGGCGGCGGGGGGCACCCCCGGGGGCGCTGCCGGCGCTGGAGGAGGTGAGCGAGGAGAGCCTGGAGGAGGGGGCGGGGGGGGACCCCAGGGTGCCCCCCACCCTGCTGCAGCTGCTGGAGGACTCCATCGAGTGCTGAGGGGGGGCGCGGGGGGGGTCAGGGGCGCGGGACCGCTTCGGTGCGGCTGGGGGGGGCACCAATAAACACCCGGAGCGGCAGCGGGGGCTCCCTGGGGGCACTGGGAGGCACTGGGAGGCACTGGGAGGCACTGGGAGGCACTGGGAGGGGAACTGGGAGGCACTGGGAGGCACTGGGAGGCACTGGGAGGCACTGCGGGGGGGCACTGGGAGGCACTGGGAGGCACTGGGAGGCACTGGGGGAGCACTGGGAGGCACTGGGAGCCACTGGGAGGGTAACAGCCCCCAGCCCTGCTCCCCTGGGGGGGGGCACTGGGAGGTACTGGGGGGCACTGGGAGGCACTGCGGGGGGGCACTGGGCGGCGCTGGGAGGCACTGGGAGGCACTGGGAGGCACTGCGGGGGGGCACTGGGCGGCGCTGGGAGGGTAACAGCCCCCAGCTCCGCTCCCCTGGGGGGGCACTGGGAGGTACTGGGAGGCACTGGGAGGTACTGGGAGGCACTGGGAGGTTACAGCCCCCAGCCCTGCTCCCCTGGGGGGGACACTGGGATGTACTGGGGGACACTGGGAGGTACTGGGGGGCACTGGGAGGGTAACAGCCCCCAGCTCCGCTCCCCTGAGGGGGCACTGGGGGGCCCTGGGAGGAACTGGGGGGGGGGGCCCTGGGACGTACTGGGAGGCACTGGGAGGTTACAGCCCCCAGCCCTGCTCCCCTGGGGGGGACACTGGGAGGCACTGAGGGGGCACTGGGATGTACTGGGAGGTACTGGTGGGCCCTGGGAGGTACTGGGGAGCCCTGGGAGGTACTGGGGGGGGCACTGCGATGTACTGGGGGGACACTGGGATGTACTGGGGGCACTGTGGGGTTACAGCCCCCAGCTCTGCTCCCCTGGGAGGCACTGGGGGGGGCACTGGGATGTACTGGGAGGCACTGGGAGGTACTGGGGGGGCACTGGGATGTACTGGGAGGCACTGGGGGGCCCTGGGAGGTACTGGGGGGCACTGGGAGGTACTGGGGGGGAGCACTGGGAGGTACTGGGATGAACTGGGGGGCACTGGGAGGTACTGGAAGGCACTGGGAGGTACTGGGATGAACTGGGGGGCACTGGGAGGTACTGGAAGGCACTGGGATGTACTGGGGGGTGCACTGGGATGTACTGGGATGAACTGGGGGGCACTGGGATGTACTGGGGGGTGCACTGGGATGTACTGGGGGGCACTGGGATGTACTGGGGGTACAGCCCCCCCCCCCGGCACGCGGGGCGCCCCCACGTGGCCTCTCCCGCGCTTCCCTGCGGTAGCCACGCCCCCTGGGGGGCGGGGCCACCCTGACCACGCCCCTTAAAGGCCCCGCGTTCCCTCGGCGCTCCCTGCCCCGGCGGTGC
Source organism: Balearica regulorum gibbericeps (assembly GCF_011004875.1). Lineage (NCBI taxonomy): Eukaryota > Metazoa > Chordata > Aves > Gruiformes > Gruidae > Balearica > Balearica regulorum. The sequence continues at coordinate 1,177,391 of NC_046184.1, read as the reverse complement.
CACGCGTGGGTGCCCTGGGGGTCCCCGTCCCGCGCGGGGGCTGTGGGTGCCGGGTCCCTGGGGGGCCGAGGGCCTTGGGCGCAGAGCTGAGGGGGTGCCGGGGGGGGCCCCGGGGGGGGGGGGGGGGGTGCTCTTCCCTCCACCCGTGACACCAGGGCTGCGAGTGGCCGTGGGCGGCTCTGGCTAAGAGGGTCGCGGTGCGGTTTGTCCCTAATCGCCTGGGTCACGAGTGGCACCCACACACCATCGCTGTCACCGCCCGTGGGACCCGGGGACCCGTGAGCGGCACCCCCCTGTGCCAGGGAGCACCCACGGGTGACACCCCCGGGCGGGTGGGCACGCGTGTGACACTGCGGGGGGACGTCTGCTGGGAGCACTGGGGTGCACTGGGGTGTACTGGGAGCACTGGGGTGTGCTGGGAGCACTGGAATGTACTGGGGTGTACTGGGAGCACTGGAATGTACTGGGGGTGCACTGGGAGCAATGTGGTGCAGTGGGGTGCACTGGGAGCACTGGGATGTACTGGGATGTGCTGGAGTGTACTGGGAGCACTGGGATGCACTGGGGCGTACTGGGGAGCACTGGGGGTGCACTGGGAGCACTGGCATGTACTGGGAGCACTGGGACGTACTGGGGGTGCACTGGGGAGCACTGGGCTGTGCTGGGAACACTGGGGTGTACTGGGGGGCACTGGGGTGCACTGGAATGTACTGGGGGTGCACTGGGAGCACTGGGATGTACTGGGGTGTGCTGAGTTGTACTGGGAGCACTGGGGTGTACTGGAGTATACTGGGAGCACTGGAATGTACTGGGGATGCACTGGGAGCACTGGGGTGCACTGGGAGCACTGGGATGTACTGGGATGTGCTGGGGTGTACTGGGAGCACTGGAGTGTACTGGGAGCACTGGAATGTACTGGGATGTACTGGGAGCGCTGGGAGGTACTGGGAGCACTGGGGTGTACTGGGAACACTGGGGTCCACTGGGATGTACTGGGGTGTACTGGGGAGCACTGGGGTGTACTGGGGTGTAGTGGGAGCACAGGAGCACTGGGATGTACTGGGAACATTGGGGTGTGCTGGGGTGTACTGCGTGCACTGGGCTACACTGGGCGCACTGGTCTGTACTGGTCACACTGGTCTGTACTGGGCGCACTGGTCTGTACTGGGCGCACTGGGCTGTACTGGGAGCACTGGGCTGTACTGGGCGCACTGGGTGCAGGCAGGTTCCCGTGGTGCTGCCACAGGCCGCTGCTGCCCGTGACCTTGGAGCGTGGCCGCCCCCCCCCAGCGCCTTGCACACCCCCTTTCCCCTCGCACACTCACTCCTGCCTTGCACACTCCCTTCCTGCCTTGCACACCCCCTTTCCCCTTGCACACTCCCTCTGGACCTTGCACACCCCCTTTCCCCTTGCACACCCCCTCTGGACCTTGCACACCCCTCTCGCCTCGCACACTCGCTGTGCCCTTGCACACTCGCTGCGCCCTTGCACACTCACTGCGCCCTTGCACACTCGCTGCGCCCTTGCACACTCACTGCGCCCTTGCACACTCGCTGCACCCTTGCACACTCACTGCGCCCTTGCACCCCCCCCGGTGAGTAGCCGGGCGGCCCCGCTAATCCCCCGCTGCTCTAATCCCCGGCAGCTGCCACGGCTGAGAAAGGCCCGTGGGGGGAGGACACGGCCCCCACGCCCCCCCCCCCCCCGCCACCGGGATCGCCTCCCCACCCCCCCTCACGCCCCTTTTACTCCCACGCGCGGCGCGGCCGGGCCCACGCGGGGCTTGGGGAGGGGTCGGCATTGCGCGCCCCCCCACCCGCACCCACGGGGGACGAGGGAAGCCCTGATGGGGGGGGTGCCCACGGGCGAGTCCCCACCAACACCCCCCACCCCCCCCCAGGCCTCCTCTCGCCCCCCCCCCACCCTCCCGTGCCTCAGTTTCCCCCGTGGCGTGGCCGGGTCCCCACGGGTGTGGGCGGAGCCGAGGGGGCGGGGCCGCCCCCCCACGCCCCCCCCCTCCCACGCCACCCGAGGAAGGAGCAACCGGAGCGGCCGGGCCCCGCCGGCCCCGGCACCCACGACCCCGGGCACCCACGGGACCCCACGGGACCCCACGGGACCCGGCACCCCCCCCTTCCCCCGTGTCACCTCCACCCCCACTCCATGGAGACCCCCCCCGACCCTCCGGCACGGTCCCCCACGGATGTCGGGGTCCCCCACGCGGGACAGGGCCACGAGACGGCGGCGCAGCGCTGCAGCGCCCGGCTACTGCGGGCCGGCCACGAGGGCAGGTAGGGCCGGGGGGGGGGGACACGTCCCGTGGGGCGGGGGGGCTGTGCCGTGGGGGGGGACACACGTCCCGTGGGGCGGGGGGGCTGTGCCGTGGGGGGGGGGGACACGTCCCGTGGGGCGGGGGGGGCTGTGCCGTGGGGGGGGGGACACGTCCCGTGGGGCGGGGGGGCTGTGCCGTGGGGGGGGGGGGGACACGTCCCGTGGGGCGGGGGGGGCTGTGCCGTGGGGGGCTGTGCTGGGGGAAGCGTTGCTGGGGGGGATGACACACGTCCCGTGGGGGGGGGCCGCGCCGTGGGGGGGGTCGCGCCGTGGGGGGGGTCGCGCCGTGGGGGGGGTCGTGCCGTGGGGGGGGGGTCGTGCCGTGCGTGGCCGTGCCGTGGGGGCAGGGATGGGGGGTGTTGTTTCCCGTGGGGGGGGGTCGCGCCGTGGGGGGGCCGTGCCGTGGGGGCAGGGATGGGGGGGTGTTGTTTCCCGTGGGGGGGGCCGTGCCGTGGGGGGGGGGGGCTGTTCCGTGGGCGTTGTCCTGGGGGGGCTGTGCTGGGAGGGGTCATCTGGGGACAGGGGGGTCCCCGCGGGTCACCCAGGGGGCTGTCCATAGCCAGGCAGGTGTGCACACCCGTGCACACGCGTGTGCACACGGCAGCAGGCGTGCCCACACGCGTGTGGTCGCACGGCCCTGACGCCCCCCATGGGCACACGCCCTTGTGCGCTCGGGCCGCCCCGCACCCGCCAGGTTCACGCTCACGGCCGTGCACCCGCGCGTGCCACGCGCCGTGCCTGCGAACACGCGTGTGTCCCCACCCGTGCAAAGCCGTTTGCACGTGCGTGCCCGACGCTTGGGGGACGCAGCTGCCGCGCACGCGGGTGCGCACACGCGCCCTTGCACGCTCACGGCTTCCCGTGCGTACCGAGGCCTGGCCTTGCACACGCGTGTGCGGCCCTGACCTTGCCGGCTGCGCCGCGGGGGCGGATTATTGCAGGCAGGGAGCGGGCAGCGCTAATCCCGCTGCTCCCTCCTGCTGCCTGCACCCTGCCTGCACCCTGCCTGCACCCTGCCTGCAGGCACGGGGGGGGGGGGTCGCTGCTGGGTGCCAGCCCCCTTCTTGGGGGAGGGGACCCCCCCCCCAGGGTCTGCATCCGGGGTGCCCTCCCCAGGGGTGCTGCCCGCTCGCAGGCAGGAGCAGGCAGGAGCAGGCAGGAGCAGGCAGGGAGGTGTTTTGCTGCCTGCGTCCCGCAGGGCCTCGTTAGCGGGAGGGTAACGAAGCTCCGCGAGCACAAACAGCTCCTGGCACCCAGGGGGGTGTGTGGGGGGGTCCCCAGCAGCACCCCCTGTGTGTGTGATGTGGGTGCTGGGTGCAGCTGGGGGGGGGGGGCACCCAAGGGAGGGGGCAGCACCCAAGGGAGGGGGCAGCACCCACAGGGAAGAGGGGCGTCCTCTCCCCGCGAAGCCGGGGGGGGCACCCAGGGTGGAGGGGGGCACCCAGAATCAAAACAGAGGGGTGCTGCCAAAGCCGGGGGGGGCACCCAGAGCAGAGGGGTGTCTGTAAAGCCAAGGGGGGGCACCCCCAAAACCAGAGGGGTGCCCCCAGGGGAGGGGTGGGGTACCCCCCAATCCAAGGGGAGCCCCCAAAGCCAAAGGGGGGCTGGGCTGGGCCCAGCAAGGGGGTGCAGCTGAGCCTGGGGGGGGGGACACGGGGATTGGGGGGGACACACGCGGGGACGGGGGACACACGGGGACGGGGCGGGGACACGGGGATTGGGGGTGACACATGGGGACGGGGGGGACACAGGGATGGGGGGCACACGGGGATGGGGGGGCACACGGGGGGGTGACACGGGGGGGTGACACGGGGGGGTGACACGGGGGGGCACAGGACGGGCCCCCGGTGTGATGGGGGGGGAGGGGCAGCACCGGGCCCCACGTGTGCACAGAGCGGGTGTGCAAGGGGCGCGCGTGCAGAACCGCGTGTGCGCACCGCGCGTGGTGGCGGGGGGGGGGGGGGGGGTCCGTGCCCTGGGCCGCGCGAGGCAGCAGGTGTCTGGCAGCGGGCGCTGCCTGCGCTGCCGGCACGGGCGGGGCTGGCGCAGGGCGGGGCCAGTGCGGGGAGGGGGCGGGGCTTCCCATCGCTCCGCCCATCGCCCCGCCCACCGCCCCGCCCCTCTCCGGCGCTCAGCGCCATGGGCGAGGGGGAGCCCAGGTACGGGCTGGGCCGGGGGGGGCCGGGGGGGGCCGGGGGGCGCTGGGGGGGGGCACAGCACGGCGGGGGACTGGGGGGGACTGGGGGGGCAGCAGTGCAGCAGGACGGGGGGGTCACAGGATGGGGGGCAGCGGGGGTGGGGGGGGGGACACGCACTGGGGGATGGGGGGGCGTTACCGGCTCTGGGGGGGGGTACGGGGGGGAGTGGGAGGGTACTGGGGGGTGCGGGGAGGGTTACTGGGAGGCGCTGGGAGCTGGGGAAGCCGCGGCGGGGGGGTGGTACCGGGGACTGCTGGGCGGCGGGGGGGGCACTGGGAGGGACTGGGGCAGGCTGGGGGGGGGCACTGGGAGGGACTGGGGCAGGCTGGGGGGGGCACTGGGAGGGACTGGGGCAAGCTGGGGGGGGGACTGGGAGGGACTGGGGCAGGCTGGGGGGGGGGCACTGGGAGGGACTGGGGCAGGCGGGGGGGGGGGGACTGGGAGGGACTGGGACAGGCTGGGGGGGGTGGGGGGGCTGCGGCGGCCGGTCCCGGCCCCTCCCCCCGGGGCAGTTTGGCCCCGCCCCCTGCCCCGCCCTGCGCCGGGGCCGCTGCGGGCACCGACACCGCAACGCCCCGGGACCCCCCCGGGACCCCCCCCGGCCCCCCCCCGGGCCCCCCCCCCCCCCCCCCCCCCCGCCCCCCCCCGGGAGCGGCCCGGCCAGCCCAGGTGGGGGTCCCGGTGCGGAGATGGGGGGGGGAGGGGGTCCCGCTCCGGGGGGGGGGTCCCGCTGGGGCTGTGGGGCCCGGGGGGGGTCCCCGCGGTGCGGGGGGGTCCCGGTGCCACCCCCTGTCCCGCAGCATGGCCGACTACCTGATCAGCGGGGGCACGGGGTACGTGCCCGAGGACGGGCTCACCGCCCAGCAGCTCTTCGCCACCTCCGACGGCCTCACCTACAAGTACGTGGGACCCCCCCGGACCCCCCCGGCCCCCCCCGGGGGACCCCCATCCCCCCATCCCCCCATCCCCACGGGGCAGCGGGGGGGGGACCCGGCGCCGCGGCACGATGGGATTGGGGACCCCCAGGTGCCCCCATCCCGCCTTGGGTGCCCCCACCCCAGCGTGGGGCTGTGTCAGGTTGGGGGGGGGGGGTTGGGGGACACACGTGTTTGGGGGGTTCCCGGCTGCCGGGGGGGGGTCCCGGCTGTGGTGACCCCCTCCCGCCCTTCATCCCCTCCACAGTGACTTCCTCATCCTCCCCGGCTTCATCGACTTCACGGCGGACGAGGTGGTGAGTCCTGACCCCCCCCACCCCGGGACCCCCCCAGGGTGACGTCTCGGTGCCCCCCCCGGGGTGACACCCCTTTGCTCCCCCCCCCCACCCCGGTGACGTCCCTGTGCCCCCCAGGGTGGGGGGGACACACACACAGCCTGGGGCCACCCTGGGCTTTTAGGGGTGCAGCGGGGGGGGGGGCGCACCCTGAGCTCAGCGATGTGGGGGGGTCTTGGGACATCACGGACCCCCAGGGTGGGGGGGCAGGGGCCTGGGGGAGGGGCACAGGGAGGGGTCCCAGCCGGCCGGTACCCCAGGAGGGGGGGGCAGGGGGGTGAGGACCCCCCCCCATGGCGCCGGGAGAGGGGGGGCAGGAGGGAGAAGGGTCTCTGCCCCCCCAGGACCTGACCTCGGCGCTGACCCGCAAGATCACCCTGAAGACCCCCCTGATCTCCTCCCCCATGGACACCGTCACCGAGGCCGACATGGCCATCGCCATGGCCGTGAGCGGGGGCACCCCGGGGTGGGGGGGCACCCCGGGGGGCGGGGGGGGCACCGGGGGGGCGGGGGGGCTGCCCTGCCCTGTGTGAGTTGGGGGGTGCATGGGTGCAGGGGGGGGTGAGGGTGCCCATCTGCCTGGCTGCAGGGTCAGGGTGCCCGTCCTGGTACGGTTCTGGGGGTGCAGGGTCAGGGTGCCCATCCCTGTACAGTTTTGGGGTGCAGGATTGGGGTGCCCACCCCTCTGTGGTTCTGGGGGTGCAGGGTCGGGGTGCCCATCCCTGTACAGTTCTGGGGGTGCAGGGTCGGGGTGCCCACCCCTCTGTGGTTTTGGGGGTGCAGGGTCAGGGTTCCCATCCTTGTACAGTTTTGGGGTGCAGGATTGGAGTGCCCACCCCTCTGTGGTTCTGGGGGTGCAGGGTTGGGGTTCCCATCCCTGTATGGTTTTGGGGGTGCAGGATTGGGGTGCCCACCCCTCTGTGGTTTTGGGGGTGCAGGGTCGGGGTTCCCATCCCTGTACGGTTTTGGGGGTGCAGGGTCAGGGTGCCCGTCCCTGTACAGTTTTGGGGTGCAGGATTGGGGTGCCCACCCCTCTGTGGTTTTGGGGGTGCAGGGTTGGGGTTCCCATCACCATGGGGGTTGGGGGTGTGTGGCTGGGGTGCCCACCCCGTGCAGGTTGGGGGTGCAGGGTCAGGGCACCCACCCTAGTCTGGGTCGGGGTGCTCACCCCAGTCTGATTTGGGGGTGCAGGGTCGGGGCGCCCATCCCCATCTGGGTCGGGGTCCCACCCCGCTGGGGGTGAGCACCCACTGACACCCCCCACGCCCCCCCTCCCTCAGCTGATGGGCGGCATCGGCATCATCCACCACAACTGCACCCCCGAGTTCCAGGCCAACGAGGTGCGCAAGGTGAAGGTAAGGGGGGGTCCCCAACACCGCCTGCCCCCACCCCCCACCCCGCCCTGCCCGCTGCCCGCTGCCCGCTGCCTGCCTGTCCTTTCCCCCCCCCAGAAATTCGAGCAGGGCTTCATCACGGACCCGGTGGTGATGAGCCCCACGCAGACGGTGGGGGACGTGTGGGAGGCCAAGCTGCGGCACGGCTTCTCGGGGATCCCCGTCACCCAGACGGGCAGGATGGGCAGCAAGCTGGAGGGCATCGTCACCTCCCGCGACATCGACTTCCTCGCCGAGAGGGACCACGGCACCCGCCTGGGGGAGGTGGGGGGCGACGGGGGCGGGATTGGGCTGGGCTGGGGTGGGACATGGGTGGGGTGGGGATGGGGTGGGGTGGGGATGGGGTGGGATGGGGATGGGGATGGGGATGGGGATGGGGATGGGATGGGGATGGGATGGGATGGGATGGGGATGGGGATGGGATGGGATGGGGATGGGGATGGGATGGGGATGGGGATGGGGTGGGGATGGGATGGGGATGGGGATGGGATGGGATGGGGATGGGGATGGGGATGGGATGGGATGGGGATGGGTTGGGGATGGGATGGGGATGGGATGGGGTGAGAGGGTGGGATGGAGAGCAGGGAAGAGATCAGGGATGGACTGGGACAGGGTGCAGGGGTGGGGTGGGATGGGGATGGGATGGGATGGGGACGGGGTGGGGAGCAGGGATGGGATGGGATCGGGGTGGACGAGGACGGGGTGCAGAGCTGGGAGGGAGTGGGATGCAGGAATGGGGTGGGGTGGGATGAGGTGGGACACTGGGATGGGATGCAGGGACAGGGGGGGATGGGGATGGGGTGGGATGGGATGCAGGGATGGGTGGGCTGGTCCAGCCCGTGGTGACCCCGGGGTCCCCCCCACTCCCTCCCGGGTGACGCTGGCCCCGCAGGTGATGACGAAACGCAACGACTTGGTGGTGGCTCCCGCCGGCATCACCCTCAAAGAGGCCAACGAGATCCTGCAGCGCAGCAAAAAGGGTACCGGCCACACCGCGATGGGACCCGGCACCGTCCCTGGGGTCACCTCTGTGTCACCCCATCCCCATCCCTGGGGTCACCTCTCCATCACCCCATCCCTGGGGTCACCTCTCCGTCACCCCATCCCCATCCCTGGGGTCACCTCTGTGTCACCCCATCCCTGGGGTCACCTCTCCATCACCCCATCCCCATCCCTGGGGTCACCTCTGTGTCACCCCATCCCCATCCCTGGGGTCACCTCCGTGTCGCCCCATCCCGGGGTCCCCCCCGTGTCCCCCCAGGGAAGCTGCCCATCGTCAACGACAGTGACGAGCTGGTGGCCATCATCGCCCGCACGGACCTGAAGAAGAACCGGGAGCACCCGCTGGCCTCTAAGGACGCCCGCAAGCAGCTGCTGTGCGGGGCGGCCATCGGCACCCGCGAGGACGACAAGTACCGCCTGGACCTGCTGGTGCAGGCCAGCGTCGACCTGGTGGTGCTGGTGGGTGGGGGGCGCGGGGGGACGGACACCCCTGCTGCATACCCCCACCCCATGGCACCCCACCCTGCGGCACCCCAGTCCTCCCCCTGCTTCGCTTTCTCCTCCATGACACCCACATCCCTGCCCCACAGCACCCCAAATCCCTGCCCCACAGCACCCCAAATCCTCACCCCACAGCACCCCGATCCTCCCCCAGACCTGCTCCCCACCCCATGCCCCCACATCCACCCCCTGCCCTGCACCCCAAGCCCCTACCCTGCTCCCTGCCCCACAGCACCCCAATCCCCCTCCTCACAGCACCCCGAATCCCTGCCCCCCAGCACCCCCCCAGCACCCCAATACTCCCCTTGCCCTGCTCCCCACCCCATGACACCCCAGTCCCTTACCCCACGCACCCCCATCCACCCCTTGCCCCTGCACTCCACACCCCTGCCCTGCTCCCTGCCCCACAGCACCCCAAATCCCTGCCCCACAGCACCCCAATCCTCCCCCAGACCTGCACCCCAACCCCTGGACCTGCTCCCCACCCCATGGCACCCCAATTCCCTGCCTGAGAGCACCCCGGTCCTCCCCTGCCCCATTCCTCACCCCACTGCCCCCCCATGCCATGCCCCCCATAGCAAGCCCCCCACACCGTGTCCCCCCATACTGTGCCCCCCCACGCCATGCCCCCATAGCAAGCCCCCCACGCCGTGCCCCCCCATGCTGTGCCCCCCATAGCAAGCCCCCCCCATGCCCCCCATGCTGTGCCCCCCCACGCCGTGCCCCCCCATGCCGTGCCCCCCATAGCAAGCCCCCCCCCATGCTGTGCCCCCCCACACCATGTCCCCCCACGCTGTGACCCCATGGCAAGCCCCCCACGCCGTGCCCCCCCACGCCGTGCCCCCCATAGCAAGCCCCCCCCATGCCCCCCACGCCGTGCCCCCCCACGCCGTGCCCCCATAGCAAGCCCCCCACGCCGTGCCCCCCAGGACTCGTCGCAGGGGAACTCCATCTACCAGATCAGCATGATCCACTACATCAAGCAGAAGTACCCCGACCTGCAGGTCATCGGGGGCAACGGTGAGGCTGGGGGGCACGGGGCACCCCACCGCGCGGGGGGCGAAGGGGAGGGGGGGCACGGGGGGGGGCTGGGGCAGGGAGCGGGGCGGGGGGGAGCGGGGGAGGATTGGGGTGCAATGGGGATGGGGGTGCTGCGGGGTGGGGGCTGTGCTGGGAGCGGGGTGGCCCCCCCCCCCCCCCCCCCCCCCCCGCCGCCGGGTGCCTGACGGCGCAGCTCCCGCCGGGGCGCAGTGGTGACGGCCGCCCAGGCCAAGAACCTGATCGACGCCGGCGTGGACGCCCTGCGCGTGGGCATGGGCTGCGGCTCCATCTGCATCACCCAGGAAGGTGCGTGGCGGTGCCGCGGTGCCGTGGCGCGTTGGCACGGCGCGGTGCGGCGGCGGGCGCTGACCCCTCTCCGGCAGTGATGGCGTGCGGGCGGCCGCAGGGGACGGCGGTTTACAAAGTGGCCGAATACGCCCGGCGTTTCGGCGTGCCCGTCATCGCCGACGGCGGCATCCGCACCGTGGGGCACGTGGTGAAGGCGCTGGCGCTGGGGGCCTCCACCGGTGAGCGGGGAGAAAGGGGCACCGGGGTGGGGTGGGGGGTGCAGCGGTGGTGGTGGGGGGGGGGTCTGATGGCTGAACACCCCCCCCCCCCCCCCCCAGTGATGATGGGGTCGCTGCTGGCGGCCACCACGGAGGCGCCGGGGGAGTTCTTCTTCTCGGAGGGCGTGCGGCTGAAGCAGTACCGCGGCATGGGCTCGCTGGACGCCATGGAGAAGAGCAGCAGCAGCCAGAAACGCTACTTCAGGTACGTCCCGGGGCGGGGGGGGGGGGGCTGGGCTGGGGGGGGGTCCCTGACCCCCAGCCCTCACCATCCCCCCCCCCAACCCCCCCCCCCCCCCAGCGAGGGTGACAAGGTGAAGGTGGCGCAGGGGGTGTCGGGGTCCGTCCAGGACAAGGGCTCCATCCACAAGTTCGTGCCGTACCTGATCGCGGGGATCCAGCACGGCTGCCAGGACATCGGCGCCAGGAGCCTCTCCGTGCTCCGGTGAGCTGGGGGGGGCACAACTTGGGGGGGGGGGGGGTACAATGGGGGGGTCACCCGGCCCTGCTGACCCCCCCGTCGCTCCCCGCCAGGTCCATGATGTACTCGGGGGAGCTGAAGTTTGAGAAGAGGACGATGGCGGCGCAGATCGAGGGGGGGGTCCACGGGCTCCACTCGTAAGTGGGGGACACGGGGGGCGGGGGGGGGGGACACGCTGCAGCAGGCACCACGTCAGATCCGGCTCGTGTGGCCCCCCACCCCGCGGCACGGTGAGGGGGGGGCAGGTGCCCGGTTACCCCAGTGCTGGGTGCGGGGGGGCACCCAGCTGCCCCAGCACCAGGTATTGGGGGGCCTGCTCCCCCCCGCCCCAGTGCTGGTATTGGGGGGCCCTGACACCCCATTGCTGGGTATTGGGGGTCCCAGGCCCCCCCCCATTGTCCTGGTGCTGGGTATTGGGGGGCCCTGACACCCCATTGCTGGGTATTGGGGGTCCCAGGCCCCCCCCATTGTCCTGGTGCTGGGTATTGGGGGGCCCTGACACCCCATTGCTGGGTATTGGGGGGCCCAGGCCCCCCCCATTGTCCTGGTGCTGGGTATTGGGGGGCCCTGACACCCCATTGCTGGGTATTGGGGGGCCCAGGCCCCCCCCATTGTCCTGGTGCTGGGTATTGGGGGGCCCTGACACCCCATTGCCTCAGTGCAGAGTATTGGGGTCCCAGGCCCCCCCTCGCCCCGGTGCTGGGTGCGGGCGGGCATCGCCCTGCCGGGGGTTCTAGGAGCCGATGGGATGCCCCCCCCCCCGGCCGAGCCCCCCCCCCCGGCTGTGGGGCACCCCCCGGCTGTGCCACCGTGGGGACCCCCCGTTGAGGACTGGGGGAGCAGCCTGCAGGGACGGGGAGCCCGAGGCACGTTTGGGGGGGGACAGGAGATGGGGGGGCCTGGGCAGAGCCTGGGGGCTGTGTGGGGGTGTTGCACCCAGGGGAGACCCCCAAGCGGGGTCTGGGGGGTGTGTGTCCCCCCCCAGTGACAGGCAGGGCGCAGGCAGGGCGCAGGCAGGGTGCAGCGTTTGCTTTAATTCACCCCGTGGGGTGCCCGCAGCGGGAGTGGGGGTGAGCACCCATGGGCCCCCCCGACCCCCCCATGCTTGTGGGGGCGGGGCTTGTGTTGGGGCGGGGCTTGGTTGGCTGGCCGCTGGTTGGCCGGTTGGGTGGCGGGCTTGAGGCCAGTTGCTGATTGGCCAGCCGGTGGGCTTGCTGGTTGGTTGGCTGTTGGTGGTTGGCTGGTTGAGATGCTGGTTGAGATGCTAATTGGCTGGCCAGGATGCTGGTTGGCTGTGATTGGTCAGCTGGTTGGGATGCCGGTTGGCTGTGGTTGGTTGGCTGGTTGGCCAAGATGCTGGTTGGCTGGTTGAGATGCCAGTCAACTGGCTGGTTGAGGTGCTGGTTGGCTGGCCAGGATGCTGGTTGGCTGTGGTTGGTCAGCTGGTTGAGATGCTGGTTGGTTGGTTAACTGGTGCTCTGGCCAGAATACTGGTTGGTTGGTTGGCGGGTCGTTGACCAGGATGCTGGTTGGTTGGCGGGTCGTTGACCAGGATGCTGGTTGGTTGGCTGTTTGTTGACCAGGATGCTGGTTGGTTGGCTGGTTGCTGACCAGGATGCTGGTTGGCCAGTTGACCGCCTTGGCCATGCTCTCCGTGTCTCCAGACAGGGCCGGCTCAGGCGCGGGCGGTCATGGCGCTGCCGGTGGCGCTGAGGGTGAAGCCAGGCGGCGTTTGGGGTGGTGCGTCCTCACCAGCGCAGACAGGACGGGGTCCCGGTGCCGGGTGGCTTGGTTGGGCCCCGGTGCCGGGTGACTCAGCCAGAGCGCGGTGCCAGCGCCGGGAGCTGGTGGCCGGCCAGCCCGGTCAGAGAGCGTTACTGGTGCCAGGTGGCTTGGCCATGGCACGGTGCCGGGGCCGGCCTGGCTTGGTCAGAGCGTGGTGCCGGGAGCCTTGGTGGAGCATGGTGCTGGTGCTGGGTGGCTCAGCTGGAGCGTGGTGCCGGGTGGTGCCGGCACCAGGTCGCAGCGTGGTGCTGATGTCCGTCCGGATCGCGGTGCCGAAGCCAGGCGGTTTGGCCGGATCGTGGTGCCGGTGCCTCCGGGCGGGGGGCCGGGGGGGTCGCCGTGCCGCGTGCGGGGCCGGGGTGACCGTGTAACCTTCTCTCTCTTTCCCGCCCATGCCGCCGCCGTAGCTTTACGGTTCTGCCACGTAAGTACCGGCTCGCGCCCCCGTCCTGCCGGGGCTGCGGGGTGACGGGGGGGGCTGGGGGGGGGGAGCTGCTGGTGACAGGGGGCCCCGCAGCCCCCCACCCCCCAGATGGAGATGGGGGGGGCTCAGGGTGCTGGGGGGGCACCCCCCATTTCCCAGCCAGGATCTGACGTGGTGCCGGCGGCAGCGGGGGGGTGACGCTGGGCTCTGGGGGTGCGGGACCCTCCCCGCTCACCCCCCCCCTCTGCCCGCAGTTACGAGAAGCGGCTGTACTGAGGAGGGGGTGCGCCCCGGGCCCCCCCCGCCCGGCCCCGGCCGGCCCCCCGCCCCCCGCCCCCCCCCATCGCCGCCGCTAGTGCCGCACGGGGCCGCCGCCGGGGCTGGCTTTGCACTACGGGCCGGACCCCTGGCCAGCCCCCCCGCCGGCCCCCCCCACCTACCTGCGACCACGGGGCTTGCGGGGGGGCCCCGGGGTGCTGCACCCTGGGGGGGGGGTAGGACGTAGCACCCGCTGCTTGGCCCCCCCGAACCCCACTGTGCCCTGGGGGGGGGCAGGGGAAGGGACTGTCCCCCCCAGCCCCTCACGGGACTCCCTGCCAGCACGGGGGGGCTGGGGGGGGCTGCCCCTGTCCCGTCCCCCCCCAGCACGGGGTCACTGGGGGGGGGCAGCAGCAGCCCCCCTGCACCCGGGGGGACCCCCCCTCTTCCTGCGGCCCCCCCGGCAGGGTGAAGGGGGGGCGCCGGGGCCGGCACCGCGCTGTATCCAGGTATTAATAAAGTCATGGAGCATCCCGCGCTGCCCGTCTGTCTCCCTGCCTGCACGGGCAGCACCGGGCGTGGGCAGCACCGGGCACGGGTCGGCACGCCGCGGCACACGTGGCACAGCCTGGCCCGGGTTTGCACGCGGCGGCACAGCCTGGCACAGCCTGGGGCCAGCCTGCTCACCTCCGGCACGGCGTTGCACGCTGGCGGGGGCTTGCACACCACGGGCACGGGTTCACGCGCTGCGGCAGAGGTTTGCGCACCACGGGCATGGCTGTGCACGCCACGGCACAGGTTTGCACACCGTGGGCACAAGTTTGCACACTTGTGGCACAGGCTTGCACGCTGTAGCACAGGTTTTGCACACCACGGGCATGGCTTCGCACGCTGTACCACGGGTTTGCACACCAGGGCCGTGCCTTTGCACCCCCCGGCGCGGCTGTGCCGTGCCCCCCAGCAGCCCGCCGGGCTCCATGCGTGGGGTGCGCATCGTCCCCACGGTGCCCCCCGGCCTCGTGGTCCTGCGGGAGCCGCTCCGCCCGCCCTGGGGTGGGGTGCGGTGGGGTGTCCCCCCCCCCTAGAGCCTGGCCTTGGGGCGGGGGGACCCCTCCAGCGAGCGCAGGAAGGCGAGCAGGGCGCGGCGGTACTCGGCGGGGTGCTGGCGCAGGTGGGCGGCGTGGCGGGAGCGCGGCCAGCCCCGGGCGTGGGCGCGGATGCCCTGTGCCCGCCAGCCCCGCAGCAGCGCCCGCAGCGCCGCCGGCCGGCTCAGCCCGTCGTCCAGGCTGTAGAAGAGGAGGAGGGGGCAGCGCAGGGGGGGGCTGGCGAAGGCCCCCCGCGCCCGCTCGAACTCCCGCCCCCCGCAGCACCCCAGCACCCCCAGGTACAGGCGGGCGCCGGCGCGCGCCACGGGACGCAGGGACGGCGTGCCCACTGCGCCGGCGATGCCTGCGGGGAGAGAGATGCGTCGGTGCCGGCGGGGGTCCCCGGTAGCACCCCCGTGGGGTATCCACACCCCCCCCCCGCCCCCTCCCGGCGCCGCCTCCGGCCGCACTCACCCCGCGCCATGTCCCCGAAGCCGCCGGTCACCAGGCTGTCGTAGACGATGCCGCGGAAGCGCGGTGCCAGGCGGCGGCACTGCCGGGGCCGGTGGTGAAGGAGCAGCAGCACCTGGGCGAAGGTGTAGGCACCGGCGGAGATGGCGTGCACCAGCAGCGGGCGGGTGGCCAGGCCAGTGCCACCACCAGTGCCACCATCACCACCATCACCCCCAGTGCCACCACCAGCGCCACCATCACCCGCGGTGCCACCGTCACCGCCATCACCACCATCGCCCCCGGTGCCACCATCACCACCATCACCCCCATCACCCCCAGTGCCACCATCACCCACGGTGCCACCATCGCCGCCATCACCACCATCGCCCCCGGTGCCACCATCGCCGCCGTGGTCCAGCAGCCGCAGCAGCCGCCCCGCCAGGCGCTGCCCTAGCCGCGGCCGCAGGACATGGCACGCCATCGTCCCCACCACCAGCACGTCCACGCCGCGGCGCAGGTAGAGCGCCAGGTACCGCGCCAGCCCCCCCGCCCGCGCCCCCAGCCAGGGCAGCAGCAGCAGCAGGGGTTTGCCGGGGGGGGACGGGGGGGACCCCCCGATGGCGCTGCTGTAGAGGCGGATGGTCCCCGAGAAGGACGTCACCGTGACGGGGGGCAGCGAGGGGGGGGCCGAATGCTGCCCCTCATCTTCCCTGTGGGAGACAGGGCAGGGGGGGTGGGCATGGGGGGGGTAGGGTCCCCCAAATGTGGGACATCCACCCCTAAATGTGGGGCACCCCCCCAAATGAAGGACCCCAGAGTCCCCCCAGGCAGCACCAGCACCCCGGGGGGGATGGGGAGGGGGGTCCCGTCTTGCTGCCCCCCCCCCCCCCCCCCAGGCAGGGTCTGCCCCCCCCATGCTGCCCCAGAGCTGGCTGGGACACCCCCCCCCCCCGGGGACACCCCCCAACGTGGGGCCATTCGTCCCCTATAGGCAGCCCCCCGTGTCCCCCGGGCACTTGGGGACCCCCTGCCCACCTCGTGCCCCCCCCGTGTCCCCCCCGGGCACTTGGGGACCCCCTGCCCACCTCGTGCCCCCCCGTGTGCCCCAGCTCCCCCAGCCTCCCCCCCCCCCCCCCCCGCCCCGGGGGCTGCACCCCCCCCACCCAGCATCTCCCCCACACCCCGGGGTGCCCGGCACAGGCTGGGTGCTGGGGGGGCACCCAGCTCCCTGCAGCTTCCCCCGGTCCCCCCCCAGCCCCTCGCCACGCTCACCCGGGGTCACCGGCCGTGCCGGGGGGGTCCGGCAGCATCAGGGGGTCCGGCTCGGTCAGGGGGTCCGGCTGGGGGGGGGGGCGGGGGGGGCCGGCTGTGCGGGGGCATCCGGCGGAGCTGGGGGAGTCCGGCTGGGCCGGGGTGGGCGTCAGGGTGGGCAGATGCTGGTGCTGGGGTGGGTGCCGGGATGGGTGCCAGGGTGGGTGCCAGTGCCGGTGCCGGTGTGGGTGCAGGTGCCAGGGTGGGTGCTGGTGTGGGTGCTGGTGCGGGTGTGGGTGCCAGGGTGGGTGCCGGTGCCGGAGTGGGTGCAGGTGCCAGGGTGGGTGCCAGTGCCGGTGCCGGTGTGGGTGCCGGGACGCGCCAGGCAGCGCGGGTGGACGCGGATTAGGCCAGGCCGCGGTTACAAAACGCCTTACACAACGCCACGGGCACCGCGCCACCGCCGCCGGCACGGGGACGGGCCCCCGCTGCTCCCCACGGGTCCCTGCGGCCCCCCCCACCCCCCCAGGTCCTCACTTGTCCCCCAGCCCCCCCCCCCAGCCGTCCCCCAGCCCCCCCGGGGTGCTCACTGCCCCCCCCGGCACCATGGGGGGGGGCTGGGACAGAGGGGGGCAACAGGGGTGTGCAAGGAGGGGTGTGCAACTGGGGGTCTAACGGACGTGTGCAATTGGGGGTGTAAGGGGGGGGTGCAAGGGGGGTGTGCAAGGGGGGCGCGAGTGCAATGGGGTGTATGTGCAAGGGGGGGGTGTGCGCAATGGGGCTGTGCAAGGGGGGGGGTGTGCAATGAGGGTGTGCGAGTGGGTATGTAAGGGGGGGTGTGTGCAACGGGGGTGCAAGAGGGGGGTGTGTGCAATGGGGTGTGACGGTGGGTGTGTGTAAGGGGAGCGTGCGGGGGGGTGTCTGAGGTGGAGCTGGGGGTGTGCGACGGGTGACGTGCAAGAGGAGCACGTACGGGGGACACGCAAGGGGGGGCGTGCAAGGGGTGTGTGTGCAACGGGCAGGCTGCTGCCCTGCGCCACGGGGGTGGGGGGGGCTCAGCCCCAGCACCCCGCAGAAGGGCCCCCCCAGATCTTCGGGCTCCCGGGAGCAAACGAGCGAGCACGGAGCGGCCACCGCGCTGGCACACGTGGGGGCACAGGCACTGGCACGTGCGGTGGCACGCTTGGTGGCACACACGCTGTCCCCCCGCGGCGCGGCTGCCTGCGAGCAGGCAGGACAGGGGTGACCCGAGCGGGTGTCCCCCCCCCGGGCTGGTGGGTGGGTGTCCGTGTCCCCCCCCCCGCTGGCAGCTCCCGCCGCGGCCTGGATGGCTGCGCTCACCCGAGCGTGCACCGGGCACCGCGCAGTGTGCACCACGCAGCGTGCGCCGCTGACCCACTTCCCAGCTCCCGCCCGGGGCCAGCGAGCGGCTGTGCCCGTCCCGGCGCCTCTGTCACCCCCCCGGTGCCTCTGTCACCCCCCCCGGTGCCTCTGTGTCCCCCCCGGCGCCTCTGTGTCCCCCGGTGCCTCTGTGTCCCCCCCACCCCGTGTCAGCCACCCCCAGGGCCCGGGCACAGCCCTTGGAGCTGCCACGGTTTGGGGCGGCCACTGGGGTACAGTGAGTGTGTGCAGTGCGTGTGTGCGTGCAATGAGTGTGCACGGTGTGTGCCTGCAGTGTGTGCACGCAATGAGTGTGCACAGTGTGTGCCTGCATGTGCGCATGCAGTGTGTGCGTCCAATGAGTGTGCACGGCGTGTGCCTGCAGTGTGTGCATGGCAAGGTGTGCGCCTGCAGTGTGTGCAGTGTGTGCGTGCAATGAGTGAGTGTGCACAATGTGTCCCTGCAGTGTGTGCGTGCAGCATGTGCGTGCAATGAGTGTGCATGGCGCGTCCCTGCAGTGTGTGCATGCGGTGTGTGCGTGCAATGAGTGTGCACGGTGTGTGCCTGCAGTGTGTGCACGCGGTGTGTGCCTGCAGTGTGTGCACGCAGTGAGGGTGCACATGCAGTGTGTACGTGCAGTGTTGAGCGGTGTGAGCAGCGTGTGCAACGCCTCCATGCAGCGGGTGTGACGCACGCAGCGTGAGCAGTCTGTGCAGGGTGTGCACGTAATGAGTGTGCACAGCGCGCGCCTGCAGTGAGGGTGTGCATGCAGTGTGTACGTGCAGTGCGTGCCTGCAGTGAGCGTGCAGTGTGCACGTGCAGCGCACGCCTGTAGCGTGTGCAGCATTCGCATGCAGTGAGTGTGCGCAGCGCGTGCACAAAGGGTGCACACACTGTACGTGGGCAGCGTGTCAGGCAGTGCGTGTGGGGTGGGCAGGGGACGTGCGCGCAGGGAGCGCGGGCAGTGCGCAGTGCGGGCGTGCGGTGAGTGAGTGTTCCGTGGGCAGGGTGCGAGCTCTGCGTGTGCGAGCAGCTGTGAGAGCAGTGCGTGAGCTGCACGTGCCCATGCAGTGTGTCCGTGAGCACTGCGACCGGGCAGCGTGTGCACAGTGTGCCCCTGGGCAGTGTGCGTCTGCGCCCTGCGTGTGAGCAGGGTGAGCAGTGTGTGCAGTGTGCCCATACAACGTGCAGTGTGTGTGAGCAGTGTGTGCAACGTCTCCGTGCAGTGTGTGCAGTGCATGCAGCGTGAGCAGCGTGTGCAGTAAGAGCGATGTGTGCAGTGTGTGCGCAGAACGTGCAGTGTGAGCAGTGTGTGCGGTGTGAGCAGCGTGTGCAGTAAGAGCGATGTGTGCAGTGTGAGTAGAGTGTGCAGTGTCTCCATGCAGCGTGAGCCGTGTGAGCAGTGTGTGCAGTGTGAGCCGTGTGCGCAGTGCATCCATGTCATCTGCAGTGTGAGCAGTGAGCAGTGTGTGCAGTGTCTCCGTGCAGCGTGAGCAGTGTGCGCAGTGTGAGCAGTGTGAGCAGTGCATCCGTGCCATGTGCAGTGTGTGCAGTGTGTGAGCAGTGTGTCCATACAGCGTGAGCAGCATGTGCAGTGTGAGCAGTGTGAGCAGTGTGAGCAGTGTGAGCAGTGCATCCGTGCCATGTGCAGTGTGAGCAGTGTGCCAGTGGAAGCGAGCCGAGCCGAGCCGAGCCGAGCCGGGCCGAGCCGGGCCGAGCCGAGCCGAGCCGGGCCGAGCCGAGCCGAGCCGGGCCGGGCCGAGCCGAGCCGAGCCGAGCCCGGCCGAGCCGAGCCGAGCCGGGCCGAGCCGAGCCGAGCCGGGCCGAGCTGAGCCGAGCCGAGCCGAGCCGGGCCGGGCCGGGCCGAGCAGAGCCGAGCCGAGCCGAGCCGAGCCGGGCCGAGCTGAGCCGAGCCGAGCCGAGCCGAGCCGGGGGTGTCTCCGGCCGCTCCTGGTGCCCGCGGCCATCGCGGCGAGGCCGGGGCGGAGGAGGAGGAGGAGGAGGAGGAGGAAGGGGGGCAGGGGGGTGTTCGGAGGGGAGGGGGAGGGTGGCGAGGAGGAGGAAGGGGGGAGGAGAAGGAGCGGGGAGGAGGGGGGCAGCCCGCGCCCCGCCCGCCGCTGCTCTGCCGCTGCCGCCGGAGGTGCCGGTGGTGCCGGAGGTGCCGGAGGTGCCGCGGAGCGGGGCCGGGGCCGGGGCCGGGGCCGGGGCTGGAGCCGCCGCGGAGGCCGGTGGGTGCGGGCGGGACCGATCCCGGGGGGCTGGGGGGGGCGCGGGGGGTGCTGGGGTGCCCGGTGCTGAGGTTCGGGGTGCTGGGTGCTTGGGGTGCTGGATGCTCGGGGGTGCAGGGTGCTGGGTGCAGGGTGCTGGGTGCTGGGTGCTGAGGTTCGGGGTGCTGGGTGCTCGGGGTGCTGGGTGCTGGGTGCTCGGGGTGCAGGGTGCTGAGGTTCGGGGTGCTGGGTGCTCGGGGGTGCTGGGTGTCCGGGGTGCTGAGGTTCAGGGTGCTGGGTGCTCAGGGTGCTGGGGTGCCTGGGGGGCAGGGACATCGGGGTGCAGGGTGCTGGGGTACCGGGGTTTGGCTGCCCAAGGGGCAGGGGGACCTGGGGTGCTGGGTGCTGGGTGCTGGGGCAGCGGGACTGTGCAGCACCTGCGTGTGCACGGCGTGTGAGTGGGTGTAGCAGAGCTGGGGGGGCGAGTGTGAGAGCGTGTGCGAGTGCGAGTGTGCATCCCGTACTGTTCAGGCTGAGCCAAGCACTGCACACGCACACGCACACACACACACACACACAGAGCTCCTGTCACACCCCCACGCAGGCTGGCTCACGCACACGTGCTCACACGCGATGGCACACACACACACACACCCCCCCCCCACGCATCCACACGCACACGTTCACTGCGCTGGGCAGGTGGCAGGAGCGCGTGTGCGCGTGCACGGGGGTGCGCATGGTCGGGGGCGTACAGGTGGGTGTGCGCGGGGGTGCGCATGGTCGGGGGTGTACAGGTGGGTGTGCACGGGGGTGCGCATGGTCGGGGGTGTACAGGTGGGTGTGCACGGGGGTGCACATGGTCGGGGGTGTACAGGTGGGTGTGCGCGGTTGCAGGTGTGCACGTGCACGGAGGCGGTATGCAGGGGGGTGCGCGTAGCCTGGGCTGCGCACGTGTGTGTGCGCGGGGGTGTGCGCGGAGGGGGTGTGCACGGGGGTGCGCACAGCCTGGGCTCCGTGTGGGCGCGCGTGCACGGCCAGGCTGGCTCAGGGGCGTGCGACGCCGCGTGCCAGAGAGACGCTGCGACTCCCCCGTCACACGCGCGTGCACACCTGTGAAACGGGGGGGGGGAGAGGGGGACACCCACACGCGTGCGGGACACCGTGCGTCACCCATGGGTGCTGCGTGTCACCCATGGCCGCTGGTGCCAGGGCGTGTACGAGCATGACCCGGGGTGCGACACCCGGGGCACCAGGGAGGGCGGTGGGTGCCCGGGGGGGGTCCCTGGCGCAGGCACCCGGCAGCCCCCGCGCCGGCACCGGGGCACGTTGGCAGCGGCGGGTGCCGGGAGTGACAGGTCCCCGCGTGCCCCGTGAGCCCCCGTCACATCGCATCCGTCCCCGCCGCCGCCCTGACGTGCCCCGATGTGACACCGCGGAGACAGGCCTTGTCACAAAGATTAGGGACCTGGCACCGGGGGGGGGGGACATGGGGGGGCACCCCGCTCCTCTGGGTGGGGCCGGGTGAGGGGGGACCCCACCTGCGGGGAAGGGGGGGGGGATCTGCCCCATGTGCCCCCCCCTTTCCCCGTCCCCGTGTGCCACCGCGTTCCCCCGGGGGTGGCAGGAGCGTGGCGGGACGAGCCCCCCCCCAGGGGCCACGCTGCCTGCCCTGCCTGCCCTGCCCGCCCTGCCCTCAGCCCCGGGGGTGCTCCTGTCCCCCCCCGGGATGCTCCCGTCCCCACCCTGCCCTCTTGGCAGCCCCGGTAGTGCCCCCCCCCAGCAGAGCCACCCCGGCTGCCACCGGCACAGGCATGTCACCGTCCTGCCAGGGACACCGGGGATGGGAGGGGGCCATGGGGCTGGCTGTGCCATGGGGTGGGCTGCGTGCCGTGGGGTGGGCCGTGTGCCATGGGGCTGGCTGCTTGCCGTGGGGCTGGCTGTGCTGTGGGGCTGGCTGCATGCCGTGGGGCAGGCCACGTGCCGTGGGGCTGGCTGTGCCGTGGGGTGGGCCGTGTGCCATTGGGCAGGCTGTGTGCCGTGGGGCTGGCTGTGTGCCGTGGGGCTGGCTGTGCCGTGGGGCAGGCCGCGTGCCATGGGGCCAGCCGTGCGCCACGTGGGGGGTTGGGGTGCCGGTGCCGGTGTAACCGTCCCCTCTGCCCCTCTCCGCAGCGCTGCTCCGGCCGTGCCGCCGTCCCTGATGTCCCCGACGTCCCCCATGGGGCCGGGGGCGGCCCCCCGCCTGCTGCTGGCCCTGCTTTGCCTGGCCCCCCTCGTCGCCGCCCCGCCGCCCCCCCCGGCCCCCCCCGGCCTCCCGGGCCCCCCGGGGACGGCGCCGGGCCCCCCCGCGTCCCGCAGCGAAGCCCCCGTCCTCTCCCTCAACCTCGGCCTCAACTTCAAGATCAAGGTGCGAAGCCAGGGCAGCCCCCGCCCCACCGCCCCCCCGGGGCCCCCCCACCCGCCGCCGCTCACCCCCGGCACCCCCGGCACCCCCGCGCCCCCCACCCTGCCGCCATCGGGCTCGGGCTGGCCTGACCCTGGGGACGAGCCAGGCTCCGGGACCCCCCCGTTGGAAGCGGGGGGCTGGGGGGGGCCGCTCCCCCCTGGCCATGGCATCAGGACCCCCCCGGCCCCCCCGGCATCCCCGGCTGGGGAGCGGGACAAGGAGCTGGAGCTGGACATCGCCATCGACCTGACGGCGGGGCTGGACCCCGACACGGGGCCGGGGGGGGCCGTGCCCCCCACCAGCCTCCTGCGGGTCCCCCCCGGCCCCCGCCGCCCCATCCCGCTCATCCCCGGCATCAAGGCCGGCATCTCGGAGCTGGCCGGCAAGCTCAGCGCCGCCGGTGAGTGCCCCACGGCCGCGGCGGGCTGGGGTCCCCCGGCACAGCCCCCCCCATGCTGAGGGACCCCCCCCCCCCGTGTGTGTGTGTGTGTCCCCTCCCCAGGATTCCTGGTGCCCACGGTGCCCCCCAGGGTCACCCATGAAGTGCCGGGGGGCAACGGGTCCCAGGAGCAGGATCAGGCCGGCAGCGGCGCTGAGCCAGGTGAGGGGGGTCCTGGGGGGGGGGGTGTGGGTCCTGGCACCCCCACAATGGCTGCTGTCACCCAAGGTGGGGGGCTGGGGGGGTGCGTGGGGTGCACAGGGGGGTATGGGTGATACGGGGGGGCACGAGGGATGTGGGGTGCCGCAGGGGGTGTGCGCCCCCCCCCCCCCACAACTGACCCCTCTCTCCTCGCCCGCAGCCCACCCCCCCGGCCGTCAGCCCTCCCGGGGCGCCGCTCCCCCCCCCGCCGCCGCCTCCGCCTGCGCCCCCGGTTCCGCCTGCGGGTCGGGGGGGCCGGATCCCCGCGGGGCCTCCCCAGCCCCCCTCTCCTGGCCCCCCCACTTCGTGGCCCTTCAGACCAGCTGGTCGACGGCCGCCGCCGCCTGGGGCCCGGCCTGGGACGCTCACGTCTACGGGGTGGGGGGCCTTTTCGCTCTGCTGGGGCTCCTGGGGCTCCTGGTGCTGCTGGGGGGGCCCCGCGGCCGCCCGCCCGCCGCCCGGCTCCTGGGGGGGCTGCTGGCGGTGGCGGGGGCCGCCCGCGCCTTCCCCTTCTTCTTCGACGCCTACGAGCGGCGCGGCCGCCTGCCCCCCGCCGCCGCTCGCCTGCTCTTCGAGCTGCCCTTCCCCTGCCTGGGCTGGGGGCTGGCGCTGGCCCTGCGCCCCCCGGGCCCCCCCCCCGCGCTGCCGGACCCCCGCCATGGCGGCTCTGGGGGTGCTGCACGTGGCCGGGGCGCTGGGGGCTGTGCTGGCCGTGGCGGCGCTGGGCCGGCTGCCGGGGCTGCTGCTGCTGCCGCGGGGGCTCTTCGCCGGGCTGGCGGCCGCCCTGGCGCTGGGGGTGCTGCCCCGCTGCGGGGGGGGCGCGCGGGGGGGACCCCAGGGCAAAGGGGGGCCGGCGGCCGGGGGGGCGGCGGCGGGGGCGGCGGCGGGGGTGGCGGCGGTGGGGGCCGTGCTGAGCGCGGGGCTGCAGGTGTTCGGGGCGCTGCAGGCGCTGGGCTGGGGGGGCCCGGCCCCCCCGGGGCCCTGGGCCTGGTGGGGGCTGCAGCTGGGCTGTCGCCTGGCCGAGGCCGCCATGGGGCTGCCCCTCGCCGCGCTGGCGCTGGCGGCGGCTCCCCCGCCGCGGCAGAACCCCCCCGAGCCCCCCAACGGCTGCGCCCCCCGGCCGCGGGGGGAGGCCGAGGCGCTGCCCCTCTGCGGGGGCCCCCCCGAGCCCCCCGAGGCCGACGGGGACCCCACCGCCGGCTACCGGCCCCCCTCGCCCATCGACCTGCGCCGCAGCATCGACGAGGCGCTGGGAGCGCGGCCCGGCATCTTCCGCCACCACGGCGCCGGCACCGCAGCGGGGATCAGCGTCATCGGCACGCCGGGGATCGGCACCCACGGCGCGGCGGGCGGCGGCGGCGGCACCAGCGCGGCGGGGAGTGGCGCAACCGGCCTGCCGGGGATCGGAACGAGCGGCACAGCGAGGCTCAGCACCACCGGCACGGCAGGGAGTAGCACAACCGCGACACCGAGTCTCGGCACCGCCGGCACACCGGGGATTAGCGTCACCAGCGCATCAGGGCTCGGCACAACCGCCACACCGAGTCTCAGCGCGACCAGCTCAGGGGGGCTCGGCACAACCGGCGCGCCGGGGCTCAGCACCACCAGCACTCCAGGTCTTGGCACAACCGGCATGCCCGGGCTTGGGAAAACCGCTACACCGGGTCCTGGCACAGCCGGCACAGCAGGGCTTGGCGCAACCACCACACCGGCTCCCGCCGCAACCGCTACACCAAATCTCGGCACAACCGGTACACCAGACCCCGGCACAACCGGCACGCGGGGTCTCCCCGCCACCGCTACGCCAGATCTTGGTACAACCGGCACGCTAGAGCCTGGCACCGGCACCACGCCGCAGCCCGGCACCGCCGGCACGCCAGGGCTCACCGCCGTGGGCCCCCCCGTGCCGCCGGCCCCCCCCGGCCCTGCAGCGTGCCGCCTCCTGCGGGGGGGGGTCCCCGGGGTCTCCGGGGGTGCGGGGGCAGCGGGGTGCCGGTGCCGGTGGCAGCCCCTCGCCCCAGGGACTGTCCCGGGGGGGCCCGGTGGCGGTGCCGGATGCCAGCCCCCCACCGCGGGGCCCCCCCCAGGCAGCCCCCACACTGCGGCCCTCCCGGAGCTGGGCGGGGGGCACCCCCCGGCCCCCACCAGCACCCCGAGCCGGGGGGGCACAGCCCGAGGGGGGGGTCCCCGAGCCCCCCACTGACCCCGGCACCGACCGCCGCAGCATGGGCAGTGACACCATAGACTTGTAGGGTGTGGGGTGCCCCCCCCTCAGCCCCCCCCCGCTGCCGTGGGGACCCGGTGGGGCCAGTGCTGTCACCGGGGGGTGGGTGGGGGCAATGGAGAGAGCCCCCCCCCCCCCGGCCAGGGGACACCCCCCAAACGGTGATGCCCAGGAGACCCCCAGACGCCCGACGTACTCTGGAGACCCCCCCTCCGCCGTCCCCGGAGACCCCCTGGCCACCCCCCAGGCCCCCGAGACCCCCCAGATACAGGTGACACCCTGGAGACCCCCCCAGCCGTCCCCCCAGGTCCCTGAGGAGACCCCCAAGTACTGGCAATAATCTGGGGACCCCCCCAGACCCCCAAGTACCAGCGACAACCTGGGGACCCCCCCCAGGCCCCTGAGCGCCCCCGGTCTCCCCCCCGCAGCCCCCCAGCCCCCACCGTGCCCCACGGATCCCCCCGGGCCCCCCATTGTGCCCCCGGGACCCCCCCTCTGCCGAGACCCCCAGCGCTGGGGGGGCGTTCGGGGCTGGCCCCCCCACTGCCATGGCCCCCCCAGCCCCCCGTGTACCCAATAAAGTGCCACGTGCGACGGGTGTGAGTGTGACCCCGCGGGACCCCCCCGGCCCCCCCCAGCCCCTGCGATGGGACCCCCCAACCCCAAGGCCCCGGGATGGGACCCCCGACCCCCCCCGTGTCCCCCCCCCAGCCCCTGGGAGGGGACCCCAACACCCCCTGCCGCCCCCCCAGCCCCTGGGAGGGGACCCCCCCAAGCCCCCCCAGCCCCCCAGAGCAGGACCCCCGTGTCCCCCCAGCCCCTGGCACGGGCCCCCCCAACCCCAAGGCCCCGGGACGGGACCCCCCCGTCCCCCCCGCCCCTGGGAAGGGACCCCAAAACCCCCCAGAGCCCCTGGGATGGAACCCCCCAATCTCCCCCAACCCCACAGCCCATAGGACAGGACCCCGCTGTCCCTGGGAGGGGACCCCAAAACACCCCCGGCCCCCCCAAGCCCACAGAACGGGACCCCCGAACCGCCCCCCCCCCCAGGTCCTCCCGACCCCGCAGTTCCCCGCCGCGCCGCCAGGGGGCGCTCTCCCCATCCCAAGCCCCATCCTCCGCCGCTCTCTTTCCCCTCCGCCAGGCCCCGCCCCTCCCTTCCGCCCTTCCCGACAGCCCCCGCGCGGCGCGTGCCCAAGATGGCGGCGGCCGGCGGCGGCTCCGCTCCCGTTTCGGGCCGCACCGTGATGGTGCGGGGGCTGCCCGCCGCCGCCACCGCCGCCGACCTCGAGAGCCTCTTCGGCCGCCTCGGGCCCCTCCGCCGCTGCTTCGTCGTCACCGAGAAGGGTGGGCGGCGAGGGACGGGGAGCGGGACGGGGCCTGGGGGGAGCCGAGGCCTGGGGGGGGGGGAATGGGGGGGGGGGGAAGGATTTGGGGGGCAGGGCTGGGGGTTGGGGGGGCGGCAGGGGTGCGTGTGCTGAGAGCAGGCTCGTCTGGGAGCAGGAATCCGGGGGGTGTCAGTACCGGGGGGGGTGTCAGTACCGAGGGGGGGGGTGTCAGTACCGGGGGGGGGGGTGTCAGCACCGGGGGGGGGGTGTCAGCACCGGGGGGGGGTGTCAGTACCGGGGGGGGTGTCAGCACCGGGGGGGGGTGTGTCAGCACCGGGGGGGGGTGTCAGGACCGGGGGGTGTGTCAGCACCGAGGGGGGGGGGTGTCAGCACCGAGGGGGGGGTGTGTCAGCACCGGGGGGGGTGTGTCAGCACCGGGGGGGGGTGTGTCAGCACCGGGGGGGGGGGGTGTCAGCACCGGGGGGGGGGTGTCAGCACCGAGGGGGGGGGTGTCAGTACCGAGGGGGGGGGTGTCAGCACCGGGGGGGGGTGTCAGCACCGGGGGGTGTCAGGAGCGGGGGCGGCCAGGGGAAGCAGTTATTTGGGTTGGGGGGTGGGCTGTGCCCCGGGTGGGGGTTGTGAAGGTTTGGGGGCGGGGGGGGGGGGGCTGGTGGGCGCTGGGAGGGACTGAGGGGACGCACAGGTGGGGCGGGGGGGTCAGGAGGAGCCCCGGGGGCGGTTGGGGACAGTCTCACCGCGAGAGCCGGGGAGGGGGCACCTGGGGGGGGGTGCGGGGCCTCACTGCCCCGTCCCCAGGCACCAAGACCTGCCGGGGCTTCGGCTACGTCACCTTCTCCCTGCCCGAGGACGCCCAGCGAGCTCTGCGGGAGGCCACCACCCTTGGTGGCCGCCGGCTCAGCGTGACGCCGGCCCGGCAGAGGCCTAGGGAGGGGAGGAAGAAGCCGCAAAAGCAGGAGGATGAGGAGAAGGAGGCAGCGGCGGGTGAGTGGGGGGTCCTGTCCCCTGCCTGCGCTCTTGGGGACCAGCAGCTGCCCTGGGTCCGTCCCCAGGCCACACTGTCCCCAAATCCCCGCTCTCTCCGCTGCAGGTGTCCCCAAGGCCACTGCCATGGCCCCCCCGGGACCGAAGAAGTCCCGAGGCGCCTCCAGGAAGGCCCGGCTGATCGTCCGCAACCTCAGCTTCAAGGTACGGGGGGGTCCAGCCCTGCCCCCCGCCCCCAGCCAGCGCTGGCGTCACCCCAGGGGACGCAGGGAGGGGACCCCCCACGGCTCCCGGGGCCCCCCCAGCCCCTTCGCTCAGCCGGCCGGTCCCTCCCCAGTGCTCTGAAGACGACCTGAGGTCTCTCTTCTCGCCCTTCGGCACCGTGCTGGAGGTGAACGTCCCCAGGAAGCCAGGTGAGACACACGCCCCCCCCCTCCCCTCCCCTTCCTGGGGACTGTTTTTGGGGTGCTGGCACCCCCGTGCCGGTAACTCTGCCGGTTCTCGCAGACGGCAAGATGCGGGGATTCGCCTTCGTGCAGTTGGGGAACATGCTGGAAGCAGCCAAAGCGCTGCGGGGGATGAACATGAAGGAGATCAAAGGTCCGGCCGTGCCTCTTCCCCCCTTCCCCTGCCACAGGGGGGCTCTGCGGGGTGCCCCCCCCTCTTTTCCCCGCCTCAGGGAAAGGGGGGACGCTGACGGTGTGCCTCCCCGTCCCTTTGCCCCCCCCCAGGGCGGCTGGTGGCAGTGGACTGGGCGGTGGCTAAGGACAAGTACCGGGCGACGCAGGGCGGCCAGCCTGACGGTGAGGGTCCCGTGTGTCCCCCCAGGGTGGCTCTGGACCCGGCTGGGTGCCCCCCCCACCCTACTGCAGGTCTTGTGGGGGGAGAGGGGGTCACGAGGGTGATTGTCCCCCCTTGTCCCTCTCTGTCCCACCGCGCAGAAAGCGAGGAGAAACCTGGGGAGGCCGAAGAGCAAAGTTTGGGCGATGGTGAGGAGGAGGAAAAGGAGGAGGAAGATGATGAAAAACCAGCTGGGAAGATGAAGGCCAAGCCCTGCTCTGCTCAGGCACGGGGCCGGTGAGCGAGGGAAGGGGTGGTGCTGTCCAGGGAGGGACGGGGCTGATCCCGGGGGTCTCGGGGGTGCAGGACCCCCCCCCCGCGGGGACACATCCCTGTGTCTGTCCTCCCCCCCATGGGACCCCCAGACGGGGCCCTGTGTGTGTGTGTGTGTCCCCGTGTCCCCACCCCGTGGGACCCCCAGACGGGGCCCTGTGCGTCCCCCCGCTCGGGGTTGCACCAGCTCTGCCCTGGGTGTCACAGGCCTGCGAAGGGGACGGCAGCCACAGAGAGCAGCGAGGAAGAGGAGGAGGAGGAAGATGAAGAAGCAGGCAGCGAGAATGATAGCGAGCGGGAGGAGGATGAAGATGAGGAGGAGGATGAAGATGAGGAGGAGGATGAAGATGAGGAGGAGGAGGAAGATGAAGGTTTGTTCTGCGCTGCAGGGGATGAGGCGGGCAGGGTGGGCTGCTGCAGGCAGGGGTAGTGGCTGGGGGGGTTCCCCTGGGGTCTGGGGGGGTTCCCCGGGGCCTGGGTCGCTGCGGTGCGGGCGCTGGGCACCAAGCGCCGGATCCTCTGCGGTTCCAGGGGGGGCCGCACCCAAGAAGCAACGGGGGAGGGGGCAGCAGCCCCCCTCGGACGTGGGCGAGGGCCGGACCGTCTTCATCCGGTGAGTGCTGGGCCGAGGGCTGGCCTGGGGCTGGCCTCTTGGGGGGCACTGTGGGGCCCCCCCTCTGCTGTGCTGCTGGATCTGGGTTGGGGGGACACCAGGGAGGGGGGGCTGTGTGCTGTGGCTGCCCCTCAATCCCCCCCCCCCCCCCCACTGCAGGAATCTTTCCTTCGATACGGAGGAGGAGGCGCTGGGGGAACTGCTGCAGCAATTCGGGGACCTCAAGTACGTCCGTGTCGTCCTGCACCCCGACACGGAGCACTCCAAGGGTAACTGGCGGGGTGGGGGGACACGTCCTGGGGGTGGGGGGGACACCCCTTTCTGCCCCCATCCCCTCGCCGAGCCTCTCTGCGTCCCCAGGCTGTGCCTTCGCCCAGTTCCTGACGCAAGACGCCGCCCAGAAATGTGTGCAGGCTGCCCAGGAGGAGAGTGAGGTGAGCGGGGGACCCCCCCAGGGAGTCGTCCCTCTTTCGGGGGTCGTTGCAGCTCCTGGGGACCCCCCGGCTGTGCCCCCCCCCCCCCCAGCCCGTCTGTGCCCCCCCTCCAGGGTGGGGGGCTGCGGCTGGACGGGCGGCTGCTCCGTATCGACCTGGCCGTGAGCCGCGAGGAAGCCCAGAAACTCCGCGGGCAGAAAGCGAAGAAGCCGACGGGCACGCGAAACCTTTACCTGGCCCGCGAAGGCTGTGAGTGCCGGCCCCGGGGGGGGTTGGGGGCGGTTCTGGGTACCCCCCAAACCCCATCCCAACGCCCCCATCTCACACCCCCCTCCCCGCAGTGATCCGTGCCGGGACGAAGGCCGCGGAGGGCGTGAGCGACGCGGACATGGCCAAGCGTGCGCGGGTGAGCGCCAGCGGATCTCGGGGCGATTGCGGGGGGGGCTGCGACAGCTTGGGGACGTCCCCTCCCCCGTGGTGTGTGTGGGGGTCACAGCCCCCCCCCCCCTCACGGCCCAGTTTCTCCCAGTTCGAGGAGCTGAAGTACCAGAAGCTGCGGGACCAGAACATCTTCGTGTCCCGCACCCGGCTCTGCATCCACAACCTGCCCAAGGCCGTGGACAGCGCCCGGCTGCGGCGCCTCGTGCTGCGGGTGGCCGGCGGGGCCGGGGCCCTCCGCGTCAAGGAGGTGGGTGTGCAGCCCCCCGCGGCCCCCCGCCGCTCTGCGTGGGTTTGGGGGTGTAGAGGAGGGGAGCGTTATCCCCCCATCCCCCTGTGTGCCTTCTGGGGAGGGTTTGGGGGTGTGGAAAAGGTGGGTGTTCCCCTCTGTGTCCCCCTGCTTCACTCCCAGTGTCACCCCGGTGTCCCCCTGTGCTCTGTGTCCCCTCTGGGGTGGTTTGGGGGGGTGGAGGAGCTGGGTGTGTCCCCCCTGTCCCCCTGTGTCCCCCTCTGGGGTGGGTTTGGGGGTGTGGAGGAGGTGGGTGTCCCCCTCTGTGTGCCCGCTCCCCCCCTCACCCCGTGTCCCCTCTCATGTGGGATTGGGGGGTGGGTGTCCCCCCAGTATCAGCCCTGGTATCGCCCTGTGCTCTTTGTCCCCTCTGGGGTGGGTTTAGGGGTGCGGAGGAGGTGGGTGTCGTCCCCCCCCATGTCCCCTCTGGGGCAGGTTTGAGGGTGCGGAGGAGGTGGGTGTCCCCCCAGTGTCATCTCATGTCCCCCTGTACTCTGCGTCCCCTCTGGGGTGGGTTTGGGGGGGGTGGAGGATGTGGGTGTCCCCCCCGTGTCCCCTCTAGGGTGGGTTTGGGGTGCAGAGAAGATGGCTGTCCCGTGGCGGGGGGGCCTGCGGGCTCTGGCAGTGCCGGGGCGTCCCGGCAGGGGGGTGTGAGCCGTGCGGTGCCCCCCCCCAGTGCCGGGTGATGCGGGAGCTGCGGGGGCAGGGGCGGTCCCTGGGGTACGCCTTCGTGGAGTTCGGGGAGCACGAGCAGGCGCTGGCCGCCCTGCGCAGCATCAACAACAACCCCCACCTCTTCGGGGCCCAGAAGGTGCGTGTGGCTGCTGGGGGGGGGGGGGTCTGCTGGGGGGGCTGGAACCCCCAGGGCGGGGGGTCTGCTGTGTCCCCCGTCTTTCCACATCTTCCCTGCTGCGTGGGATCTTCTGGGGTGTCCGCAGCCCCCCCCAAACCCTTCCTCTCTTGGGGTCTTTCCTGTCCCCCCACCCTGTATCCCCCCCTGACCTTAGGCCCCCCCCCCCAGCACCGGAGTCTCCCCGTTCCCTCCCTCTCCCTGCCAAGGGTCCCCCCATCCCCTTTTGGGTTACCCCCATCCCTCACTCTATAGCCCTGCAGGCTCTCCTTGTCCTCTGGGGCCACAGTCCTGGGGTGCTCCTGGTGTTATTGGGGGAGCTGCCCCCCCCACACCCCAGGCTGTGCCCCCCCACCCAGGGCTGTGCCCCCCCAAACCCCCTTTTCCCCCGCAGAGACCCATCGTTGAGTTCTCGCTGGAGGACCGGCGGAAGCTGAAGCTGAAGGAGCAGCGAGCCCAGCGCAGCCTGGTAGGAAGGGGACGCGCGTGTGTGTGTCCCCCCCTTGTCCTCGCTTTGTACCCCCCTTGTCCTGCCCCCCCCCCCAGAGGGTCCCCGCTCCTGGCGCTGACCCCGGCACCCGGCACAGCTCAAGCTGAAACGGAAGCCGGCGGAGAAGGAACCGGCTGCTGCCGGGACAGCCGAGCCAACGGGACCCCCGGAGAAGCGGCAGGGAAGGAAGAAACCCCCCGCCAAGGGCCTGAAGGGCTCTCAGGGCCCGAGGGGACCCCCGGGGGGGACACAGGAGGCGGCCCCGGCCCCCCCAAGCCACCCAACCCCCCCGAGCCACCCGGCCGGCACCGTCCCCTGGTCCGGCTTCCGCACGGAGGCGCAGGTGGAGCGGGTGGAGCTGCCGGACGGCACCACCAGGAAGAAGGTTTTGGCGCTGCCCTCGCACCGCGGGCCCAAGATCAGGTATGGGGGGGGGGGGGGCACCCCCTTTCTTCCCCCCCCCTGGCTGCATGTCGGGACCGCACCGTCCCCTCTGGGTGCTGGGGGGCAGTTCCCGTGGTGCAGTGCAGCCCCCATGGGTGCGTGCCGGCCCCCACGGGTGCCCCTTGGCTCTGCCCCCCCAGGAAGCGGGACAGGGGGAAGGTGAAGCCTGTCCCCACCAAGCAGCCCAGGGGCAAAGCCCAGCGGCGGAAGGAGAGGAGCAAGGTGGCCCCCACCCAGGTACGGACCGGGGGGGGCTCACAGGCTTCCCCTCGCCCCCAGGGGGTTGGGGGTCAGATCCCCCTAATTAGGGGGTGCAAGGGGGGGGCTGTGGGGTCCTGTGGCAGGGGGAAAAGGGGTCTGGCACCCCCACCCCCCCTTGGGCTCTGGCTCTGCCCCACCTGGCACTGGGGGGCCCTCCTCCTGCCGTCCCCCCCAACCCTCCTGCCGTCCCCCCCAACCCTCCTGCCGTCCCCCCCAACCCTCCTGCCCCCCCTGCCCCCCCCCAACCCTCCTGCTCCCCCCCCCAACCCTCCTGCTCCCCCCCCAACTCTCCTGCTCCCCCCCAACCCTCCTGCCCCTCTCTGCCCGCAGGGGCGGGGGCGCCGGCAGGGCGGGGGGGCCGAGGCCCGGTTCAGCGAGCTGGTGGAGCGGTACAAGAGGAAGATCCTGGGCAGCGCCCCCCCCGCGCCCAAGAGGAGCAAGTGGTTCGAGAGCTGAGCCCCCCCCCCACCACCACCCAGGGGTGCTGGCCCATGGGGAGAGCCCGGGGACCTGCTGGGGGGGAAGGACTGAGGGGTGCCCCCCTCCCTGGGCTCTTGGGGTGCCCCCATCCTTCCTCCTCTCCCTGGGGTCTCATGTGGGTTGGGACCCTTGGGGGGGGGTGGAAGGAGGGGGCACCCAGCACCCCCCCGCCTTGTCAGCGACAGGGTGTTGTAAAAATACAGGGATATATTTTAATAAAAAGCTTTTTGGAGGGAAAATCTACAGCTGTGGCTGTCCCCAGGTGTGTGTCCCCCCCCCCCCAAGGTCATTAGGGTCCCTTGATGGCTCAGGGACAGGGTGGGGGGCAGAAGGGTCGGGGGTGCCCCAGGGAGGGTGCTCTGGGGGGAGGAGCAGTGTTTGGGGTGCCCCGGAGTGGGGGGGGTGCCCCATTGCTTGTCACCCCCAGTGGGGTGGGGGCCATGGGCGTTGAGAAGGGCCTGGGGGGGGGGGGGGGGGTGCCCCAGTTGTCCATGGGGTTGGGGAGAGTTGGGGACCCCCAGGGGCACCCAGCCCTGGGGCTGGTGTGGGTCCTGTGGGTCAGCCCCACGCTGGGTGCCCCTGGGGTCGTGTCCTGTGGGTGGGCTTCACGCTGGGTGCCCACGGGGTGGGGGGTCCCGTGGGGTCGGGTCCCACACACACCCCCCACCCCCCCCACCCCCCCGGCGGGTGCCCGTGCTGCCCGGCACACGGTTGCGCGGGGGGGGCCGCGGGGTCCCGGCTGAGTCACCGTGGCCGTGGCGGGGCTCAGGGCCAGGCCTGGCCGGCGGCCCCCGCGCGTGAGCGACGTGCGTCCCGGCCACCGGCGCTGCCCCGCGGCCACCCGGGCTGGCGTGTCCCCACCGTGGAGTGGGCAGTGGGGGTCTCCGGGCTGGGACCGCGGCTCAGCCCCACGGCAGAAAGTTTTGGGGGGGGGGGGAATGGATGGGTCCTGCTGGGGAGGGGGGGACGGGGACAGGGTGCTAGGGATGAGGGATGGGGACCACGGACAAGAGATGGAGACAAGGGACAGGGACCGGGGAGGGGGGCAAGGGACCGGGGAGGGGGGCCAGGGGGAAGTGGCTGGGGACAAGGACAAGGGACGGGGACAACGGACCAGGGACAAGGGGAAGTGACACAGGACCGGGGAGAAGGGACAGGGACCGGGGGACCAGCCAGGAGGGAGCAGGGACTCTGGGCAGGGCCAGGCACAGCTCCGCACGGGGACACGCAGTGACACGCGTGTGCACACGCGTGTGCACGGCTCTCTGCTCTGTCCCCTCCCCGTCCCCATCCCTGTCCCCGCTCTTCCAGGGCCCGGTGTTGGGGGTGGTGGGTGCCACCCGTCCAGCCATCGGGACCCCCCACCCCTCTCCCCCCCCGTGTCCCCATGTCCCCCCGTGTCCCCCCGGCAGCCGGAGGTGTCGGGGTCACACCAGGCCGGGGGGGGCCGAGCCGAGAAGCCGCCGCCGGACTCGTAAACCGCCCGCGGAGCCGCCGGGGCCTGAGTCAGCGGGTGCCACGTCCTCAGGCGCTCCGTGTCCCCGGGGACCCCCGGCTGCTGGGGACACCCCCCCCCCTCCCCGAGGGTCCCCGACCCAGCCTGGGGCATCGCTGTGGTTTGGGGGGGACACCCCACCCACCCCCTGCGCCCCGTGGCTGTGGCAGCCACCGGCGAAGCCACCGTGGGAAGGCACCGCGTCCGGGGGGGGTCACGGCAGCCGAGCTCAGCCCACGGGTTACGTTGGGGGTCTGATTTGTCCCTCCCAGCACGGCCCTGGGGACCCCCCCCCCCCGCACCCCAGCCCTGGCTCCCTGGGGTCCCCAGCAACGGTGATGCCGGCACCCAGCCTGGCGGCTCGTTAGAGACACAGGGTGCTGGAAAATCTGTTTTATTTTAAATTAATGGGGGAGAAATAAATACAAATACTAAATAACAATAATAATAATAATATAAAATAATAATAATACTATAATAATAATAATAATAATATCATCATCGTAGAAAAAGAGGAAGCGGCGAGGCTGGAGTTCTCTCTGGTGCCGGTTGTGCCGCGCTGGCCGTGCCGGCGCGTGGGGACGGCCGTGGCCCCGGGCTGGGGGTTCAGCCCCGTGCCCCCCCTCCCAGGGCCGGTGTGTCCCCCCCCGCCCGGGCCGGTGTCCCCGGGGTGTCCCTAGCAGGCGGGCAGGCCGTCGAGGCGGGCGGCGATGCCGTCCAGGCAGACGCGGAGCCGCGCCAGGGCCAGCCCGGCAGCGGTGTGGGGGGCTTCGGCCAGCAGATCGGGCAGCCCGGGGGGGCCCGGGGGGGCCGGGGGGGTGCGGGGCGGGGGGCAGCCCAGGCGGGCGGCCAGGGCGGCCAGGAGGCTGCGGAGGTTCTCCATGTCGTTGGCGATCTGGGCCAGCGGCAAGCTGCTGGTGGCCAGGTGGGCCAGCAGGCGCTGGAAGAGCTGGAGGCGGTGGTCCATGGCCCCCAGCCCCTCCGGAGCCCCCTCCCCCGGGATGGCCTCCAGCCCGCTGATCTTCAGGCCCAGGGGGAAGAGCTGCGGGGGGGGGGGTTAGGGTGACCTGCGGTGGGTGACGCTCCCTGGGGACCCCCTTTCCTTGGGGCATGGACCCCCCCACCCAGCCATGGGTGACTCTCCCTGGGGACCCCCCCAGCTGCAGTGTAGAGACCCCCCCCATCCCTGGGCACCCTTCTCCAGGGACCCCCCCTCTCCCTGGGGACCCCCTTTCCTTGGGGCATGGACCCCCCCCCCAGCCATGGGTGACGCTCCCTGGGGATCCCCTCCACCGCCCCCCACCCATTGCTGGGGACCCCCCCATTCCTCGGGCCACAGACCCCCCCACTCAGCATCCCTCCCTGGAGACCCCCCCTTCACCTGGGGCGCAGGATCCCCCCCCCCACCCCCCCAGCCATGGAGGTCCCTCCCTGGGGACCCCCCACCCTGTGCTGGGGGGGGGTGTGGGGTGTGTGTGTCCCCACCAGTGGGACCCCCCCACACCTCTCACCCCAGGGTGACACGGGCACCGCGCCCTGTGGGGTGTCCCCGTGCCCCCCCCCGGGTCGGGGCTCACCTGCAGCTGCTGGATGCGGGCGCTGAGGGTGCGGGTGAGGTTCCTGGTGTCCGCCTGGACCTTCTCCAGCCGGACCGGGCGGCCGCCGGCCAGCGGGAGCCACAGCCAGAGCAGACCCCAGAGGGACACGCCGGGCCACCGCATCCTGCCGGGCTCTGCGCCGGGCGGCACGGGGAGGTCAGGTCCCCCCCGCACCCCAAAAAAATGCCCCCCCGCGAGAAGGGACGTGCAGGATGCTCTGCCCCCTCGCTGGGGACACGTGCCGTCCCCTGCCACATCCAGGGAAAGCGGGGCACGGCCTCCCGTGGCAGGGTGTCACACAGAGGGGACACCCTGCTAAGATGGGGGTCCCCAAGCCCTGTCGCCCCCCCCCCCCCCCCCCCAGTGCTCCCCAGGAGCCGGGAGCCGGCGGAGGGGCGCGGTGACATGCCCAGGGACGCGGGGGGAAGGGGGTGTCGGTGGCCCGTGGACGCCGTGGCCCTGCCGTGCGCCAGCCCTGGGACAACCGGAGACGGGTCCTCGTCACCGTGCCACCGTGCCCCCGCCAGCTCGCCGGCACGTGCCCCGCCGCCTTCCCGGAGCTGCCCTTTCGCAAGCGCCACCCGCGGCCACCCACGGCCCAAGGTCCCCAGCGGTGACCGCGCGGGGCTGGCACCCGAGCCTCGGTGACAACGTGGCCAGGGGACGCTGCTGGGACCGGGGACGGGGTGGGGGGGTGTCTCGGAGGGACACGGGTGGGTGTTGGCTTCCCTCTGCTGCACCCCATCCCCGGGGACCCCCGTCCTCTGTGGGCAGGATGAGGCCAAGAGAGGACTGTGGGCAGTGGAGGGACCCTTGGGGTGACGTGTCCCTGTCACCCGCTGCCTAGGGATGGGGACAGGGGGACATGGGGATGGGGGGACATGGGGATGGGAGGATATGGGGATGGGGGGGACACAAGGAGGGGGGGACATGGGGATGGGGGTGCGGAGCAGCTCCTGCCCCGGTACTCACCGGAGACTCGCACCCGCTTGCTGAGCCTGGAACGAGAGAGACGGTGACGGGGGGACGCGGGGACCTCTGCCAGGACCCCCCGGGTGTCACCACCCCACTGGGCTGGGCGGGGGGGCTGGTGGGGCTGGGGGGGGGGCAGGTGGCCCCTCGGGGAGCGCAGGATGCTCAGGCATCCCCCCGGTGCTGGGGGACACGGCCGGTGGCACCGATGTGGCCCGGCCACCGCCGGCTACCCAGGGCAGGGGGCTGGCACGTGTCCCCGGGGACGGGGTGGGGGGCACAGGGACGGGGCGTCCTGAGGTGCTGAGCCGAGCGGAGGCGGCTGGTGCTGGGCCAGGCCGGGGCTGTGCCGGGCATTGGGCCACCAGGGCCGGTTCAACCCGCTGCCCACTTGCCCCGGGGTAAGGGGGGGCCAGCCCCCCCCCACGGGCTGCGGTCCCCGGCCAGGCCTGTGCCAGCGTCTCTGCACGTCCCCTGGGGTCACGGGGGGACACGACTGGGGTCCCCCAGCTCCGCACCCCACAGGGCTCGGGGGGGGGGGGTGTCCAGCGGGGTGGTGCAGCCCTGGGGAGCTGGGGGGGGTGTCCTGGGGTGGGGGTGTCCCGGGGTGGGGGTGTCCCAGGAGAGGGGGTGTCCCGGGGTGGGGGTGTCCTGGGGTGGGGGTGTCCCGGGGTGGGGGTGTCCTGGGGTGGGGGTGTCCCTGGAGAAGGGATGTCCCTGGGGCAGGGGTATCCCGGGGTGGGGGTGTCACTGAGGAAGGAAGGGGTGTCCCGGGGCGGGGGTGTCCCAGCAGAGTGGGGGTTCCTGGGGCAGGGGTGTCCCATGGTGGGGGGTCCCGGGTAGGAGTACCCCAGGGTGGGGGTATCCCAGGAGAAGGGGTGTCCCATGGTGGGGGGTACCCCAGGGTGGGGGTATCCCAGGAGAAGGGGTGTCCCGGGGGGGGGGGGGGGGGGGGTGTCCCGCTTACCTGGGCCGCCCCGTGGGTCCCGTCCCGGCGCGGTGGTGGCTCCATCCCCCGCGGCCCCCCCCTATATAGCGGAGCGGGGCCGTTGCACAACGGTGCTCCCCGCCCCCCGCCCGCCCTCGGCCCCACGGCGGGGCCCGATTGTCCGGCTGGCCGGTGTCCGCCCGGCTGTCCGTCCGTCCGGTTGTCTGTCCGTCCGTCCGCCCGTCCGTCCGTCCCACCTGGCCCCTGCCCGGCTGCAGCCCCCCCCCCCCCGCCCGCACCGCGGATGCACCGAGCGCGGGGGGGCCCAGGGATGCAGCGAGCGGGGGGGTGGGGGGTCCTGGGGACCCACGGAGCACGGGGGGGGGGCCCGGGGACCCACGGAACACGGCGGGGGGGTCCGGGGACACACGGAGCACGGGGGGGGACCCACGGAACACGGGGGGGGGGCCCGGGGACCCACGGAACACGGGGGGGGGGGTGTCCGGGGACACACGGAGCACGGGGGTGGGGGGTCCTGGGGACACACGGAGCACGGGGGGGTCCCGGGGATGCACCGAGCACGGGTTGGGGGGGGGCGCGGAGCACATCGAGCACAGGGGTCTGGGGACCCACGGAGCACAGGGGGGGGGTCCCGGGGATGCACCGAGCACGGGTGGGGCGGGGGGGGGGATCCCGGGGACACACGGGGCTCTGGGGACCAGAAGGCGCACGGGGAGCACGGGGGGGGCCCGGGGATGCACCGAGCGCGGGGGGGGGAATCCCGGGGCACAGGGGCCACGGGGGTCCCGGGACACGCGGAGCGGAGGGGCCCGGGGATGCACCGAGCGCGGGGGGGGGCCCGGGTCACGGAGGGTCCCGAGGGGACGAGCTGCACCGGGGGGGGGGGGGGGGGGGGGGGGGGCCAGCCCTGGACCGGAGAGCCCGGGGGGGGCCCCTGGAGCCTGGGCCCCCGCACCCCACCCGCTCCGTGGGAGGCACCCTGCCCCACGGCCGGCCCCACGGCCGAGCGGAACCACCCTGCGTGCAGACGTGCCCAGGTGGAGCCGCAGCCCCCCCCGCCCGTCTGCGGGGTGACACATCCACACCGCGCCGTGCACACCCGCACACGCACACGCACACGCCGGGCCGGGTGCTCCCCGGGGGGGGTGGGGGGGTGGGGGGGGTAGTAGTGGGGTGTCCCCCCCCCGTCCCTCCTGAACTGCCCCTTTTTCAGCCCAATCTGCCCCAGACGGCCCGATGGGGGGGGCACTCCGGGACCCCCCCACCCCGGGCTGGGGCACCCTGAGCACACGCACCCAGCACCCCGCAGGCTGGGCTGGGTGTGAGTGGGCGTGCAGGGCTTTGTGGGGTGCACACACACACACACACACACACACACACTGGGGGGGTGCCCGGGCACAGGCTGCAGGTACAGGCATGCACACCCGTGTGCAGGGTGCCGGGCAGGCGTGCGTGCGGCTGTGCGCACACACACGCACACACACGCGCACACACACACACACACGCACACACACGCACACACACGCACACACACGCACACACGCACACACGCACACACACGCAGGGCTGCACGTGTGGCCGTGCCCGAGCAGGGCCGGGTGTTGCACTCGCACCCCTTGTGGGTACCGCTGGGTGCACGCGCACCCCGGGGGGTGGGGGGCACCACCGACGTCACTCATGGTGACACCGTCAGAGCAGGTGAGCAGCGCACGCCTGGGGTGGCACACGTGAATATGCACACACACACTCCCCAAGTGTGCGTGCGCGCACGCACACACACCCCCCCGAGCACATGCACCTGGATGCCCAGACACATCTGGATGCCCAGACACATCTGGATGCCCAGACACACACCCCTGGGCAGATGCACGCCTGGGTGTGTGCCCCTTGGCACACCTGGGCGCACTCACATCTGGGCAGATGCACATCTGGGCACATGCAGCTCTACCCCTATGCACACCTGGGCGTGCTCATGCACACCTGGGCACACTCACACACCTGGGCACATGCACGTAGGCACACCTGGGCGTGCACACACACACACACACACACGGGCACACGCTCTTCTGTGCACATGAACACATCTAGATCCACGCGTATTCATGCAAGCGCTCATCTGGCACACGCACCCTGGGGACCCTGGGCATGGGCACACCGGCGCACACCGGGGCACACCGGGGCACACCAGGGCACACTGGCCCTGGCCGGCGTCCCCAAAGGGGTGTCCCCAGAGGAGCTGTGGGGTCCTGCAACAGGTGGGGGGCTGGGGCTGAGCCTGGGCTGGGGGTGCTGGGCAGTGCCAGGCTGAGACGGCCCCCCCAGGGCTGGGAGCACCCCGGGGGTCTCTCTCTGTCCCTGGGGGTCTCCGTCCCTGGGGGTCTCCATCCCTGGGGGTCTCCGTCCCTGAGGGTCTCCGTCCCTGGGCGTCTCTGTCCCTGGGGGTCTCCATCCCTGGGGGTCTCCGTCCCCGGGGACCTGCTGCAGCCCGGGGTGATGGGGCAGAAGGTCCCCTGCCCAGGGTGGGCAGCTCTGCTCGCCCGGGGGGGTGCTGGCGGGTCCCCGGGCTCTGGCTGTGGCCACAACCTGCCTGCGCCTCGGTGGCACATCCCCTGCGGCCACGTCAGGGATGGAGACGGTGACAAACTGCTCAGGGCCAGGATTGTCACCCCCGAGCCCAGCTGTCACCCCGAAATGCGCAGGCTGGACCCGGGGGTCGGGCACCCCCTGGAGCTGTGGCTCCCGCTGCCGAGGGTCCCGCGGTGCCGGGACTGTCCCCACCCCAGGGCAGCCACCCCAGCACAGGACACCCCATGTACCCAAAGGCTTGGGGACCCCAACAAGCCACTGGGCACCCCGAGACCGGGATGGGGTGCTCAGCACCTCCCCGCTGCTCCCCAGGGCTGGGGGCTGCCCCTCGCCATCGCTCCAGACCAGATGCCACCATGGGACATCGGCTCTGCACCGAAATGGCAGCAGGCCTCGACGCAGGGACGGGGGGTCCGGGTGCCCCAGCACAGCCCAGTCCTGTGGGGGGCTCCGGACTGGGGGCTCGGGGTCCCCGACTGCCACAGCCTGGTCCCCGGGATGGGGCACTGCGGGTGCTGGGGGGCACGGGGACAGACTGCAGGCAGGACGCACCGACGGGCACCCTGCCTGCGGGGGGGACGGGGACGGGGGGGTGGCAAGGGCAGGGACAAGGATAGCGTGGGGACGGGGACGGGGACCACCGAGGGCCCTGGGCAGCCACAGCAGCCAGGCACAGGCTGCACCCCCCCACACCCCCGAGCCCCCCCCGTGTCCCCAACCCCTGGGGCCGCTGTGGCCGTGCACCCCAGCACCCCCTCAGCAAGCGGGGGGTCTCCCAGAGCCTGGTCCCCTCCAGGGCCAGGACGGGGCCCAGAGCCATCCCCGGGCAGGGACGCTGGGGGCCCGGGGGAGCGTGCCAGGAGACGGCAAACCCCATCCCTCGGGATGCTCCTGGGTGCTCCGGCTGCGTGGCCGCCCCATCCCGTCCCGTCCCCCCTGTTATTTTTGGTGCAGAGCAGCCCCGGCTGATTCATGGCTTTTACGGGACGGCCGGAGTGCCGGCAGCCCGGGGAGCCCGGCGGTCCCGGGGGAGCCGGCGGCCGGCCTGGATTAGCACCCGCGTTCCTGCGGTCGGGGCTGCCGGGCTCACCCCGCCTGACACCGGGTCCCCGAAGGGCAGGGGGACATGGGGACGGGGTGCCACCCCCTACTGCAAAGCCAGGGGTCCCAGAGACAGGGGACAGAGCCCACCCGGGGGGGGGCTTCAAACCCAGGCCCAGGGGGGGTGCGGGGGTCCCCTAAGGGTGTCTCTGCACCCCGAGTGGGTGCTGGGTGCAGTGGGTGGAGGCTGGCTGGTGTCCCCCGGTGTCCCCAGGGATGCTGGAGCCCCCAGACCCGCAGGGTCCCATCGCCGGGTCCGCACAGGGGGTCAGGCGGGGACACGGCTGGGGTGGCACGGGGCGGGGGGAGTGGGGCTGTGTTGGGGGGGCAGGGAGCACCCCCACGGCATCGGCCGCTGGGGGACAGGATCCGGCCTGGGGACACGGCCACGAGCAGAGGATGGCCAATGTCCCCATCGCGTGTCCTTGTCACTCCCCCCCTCCCCGGCCGAGCTGGGTGGGTGTCTGAGGAGCGCCATGTGTGCCGCAGCACCCCGACGCACCGCGGCACCCCCAAACCGAGCGCGTGGCCCCGTGGGTGCCCTCGGCCCCCCCCACCCAGGGCACCCAGCCGGGTGCTGCAGAGGGTCCCCAGGCTCCGGTCCCCGCGGCGGGGCCGTCACCGTGCCGGCCGGGAAGGTGCCGGCGGCCGGAGCGCGAGTTTGCCCCAGCGGGCCGGACTCTGCAAACATTGACACAGCTCTGCCAGGAAAGGGCTGCGGCGTCACCGGCTGCCGGGCAGCTGCTGGCAGGGCCCCGAGCCACCGTCCCGGGGACGCCGACGCCAAACGGGGTCCCTACAGCGAGCAACCCCCCCCGGCCGGCATCGCTCACGTCCTCAGTCCCTGTCCCCCGGCTGGCATCGCCCCTGTCCCCAAGCCCTGTCCCCAATACCTGCACCCACCCCCCCGCAGCCGGTATCGTCCCTCTCATGTCCCCGGTCCTCGTGCCCCCCACTGCCAGCTCCTGCTCCTGTCCCCCCCACGGCCAGCATCACTGTGTCCCCAAACCCTGTCCCCAGTCCCTGTCCCCCCCCCAGGCAGCATCACCGTGTCCCCAAGCCCTGTCCCCGTCCCTGTACCCCCCCCAGACAGCATCACCATGTCCCCAAACCCTGTCCCCAGTCCCTGTCCCCCCCCCAGGCAGCATCACCGTGTCCCCAAACCCTGTCCCCAGTCCCTGTCCCCCCCCCGAGCCAACATCACCCCTGTCCCCAAGCCTGGCACCCAATACCTGCCCCCCCCCAGCCAGCATCACTCCTGTCCCCAGTCCTCGTCCCCCCCACTGCCAGCTCCTGCTCCTGTCCCCCCCCCCACAGCCAGCATCACCATATCCCCAAACCCTGTCCCCCCCCCACAGCCAGCATCACCATATCCCCAAACCCTGTCCCCAGTCCCTGTGTCCCCCCCCCCAGCCAGCATCACCCCTGTCCCTGGTCCCTGTCCCCCCCCAGCCAGCTCCTGCTCCTGTCCCCGCTCCCTGCACCCCCCCCGCCAGCATCACCCCCCCCCACGTCCCCAGCCCCCATCGGGTCCCCAGCCAGGCCACCCGTCCCAGCCATCGGGTGCCACCGCGGGGGGACGGGGCTGCGGGGAGGGGGTGCAGTGCCCCCAGCCCCCCCCCGCCCCGAGCCGGCCGCCTTCGCTCGGGGACGTCCCAGCCCAGAGCTGGGATTTGCTGCGGGGGACAAACGTCCCCTGTGCCACCAGCCCGCCTCCGCATCGCGCGTGCAGCACAGTGCACGCGCGCGTGCAAGCGCCACGTGAAACCCTAACGAACCGGTTACAGGCCAGCCGGTGCTGGTAACTGGGGACACGATGGACACCCAAACTGGGAGCACTGGGATCTTGCTGTGCCCCGCTGCTGGGAGCTCTGGCAGCCGCCGGGCACGCGGCGCTGCCGCCTGGGCCGGGCAATTAATATCGCAATTAGGGGTGTCACTGGGGCGACGCTGCTCCCCGGGCACGGGCCGGGGCGATCGATCCCAGCGACGTCTCCCCATTAACCGCGAAACAACGATCTCCATCCAGCGCCTCCATCTTGTAATTTGCTAATTAAGCTGTCGTTAGCTGCGCGGCGGGGCCTGAAGGTCACAGCGGGACGGGGAGAGTCCGGCGCTGCTCGGGGACACGGCTGTGACGGGCGGGAGGTGACCCAGGGCCACGCGCGGGTGCGGGAGCGAGGGCACGAGGGACACGGTGGCACCGCGGGGCTGCTCCCAGCGTGGCGACGTGCGACGTGCTGCGGCGGGTTGTGCACCCCACGTGCGCCCAAGGGGGTGGGGAGGTGTGTGTGTGCACCCCAGGTATGTGCAAGGGGGGGGTGTGCACCCCACGTGCACCCAAGGGGGTGGGGGTGTGTGTGCACCCCAGGTATGTGCAAGGGGGGGTTGTGCACCCCTGGGTACGTGCAAGGGGGTTGTGCACCCCACATGCACCCAAGGGGAGTGTGTGTGTGCACCCCGGGTATGTGCAAGGGGTGTGTGTGCACCCCACGTGCACCCAAGGGGGTGGAGGTGTGTGTGTGCACCCCAGGTATGTGCAAGGGGGGGTTGTGCACCCCACGTGCACGCAGGGGGTTGTGCACCCTTGTGTATGTGCAGCGGGTTGTGGATCGCCCTGTGCACACGCTGGGGTTGCACGTGCCTGTGTGCACACTGGGGCTGTGCACCCCCGTGCGTGCAGCAGGGTTGTGCACGGTGTGGGGCTGTGCAGCGGGTTGTGCACCCCCGTGCGTGCAGCGGGGTTGTGCACGGTGTGGGGCTGTGCAGCGGGTTGTGCACCCCCGTGCGTGCAGCGGGGTTGTGCACGGTGTGGGGCTGTGCAGCGGGTTGTGCACCCCCGTGCGTGCAGCAGGGTTGTGCACACTGTGGGGCTGTGCACCCCTGTGCACACTCCTCTGGGGTTGCACACCGCCACGCGCACCCTTGTGCGCACACACCCGTGTGCACGGGAAGGCCTGCGAGGCCACGGTGCCGCGGGAGGTGGCCGTGCCGGGCCTGGCCATGGCTGAGCACGCGGTGGCCGCGGTCCCTCTGCGGTGGCAGCGAGTGCGGGGGGTGCCAGGCCCGGTCCCGCGTGCGGCACAGACCCCTCGGGTGTCCCCGCACCCCCCAGCCTGCCGGCACGACAGGGGGGTGCTGGGGGGGTCCGCGGGTGCTGGGTCCCCTCTGGAAAGGGGGCAGGAGGAAGGGCCCCCCCCCCCCAGCACCAGTAGGTCTGAGAGGTGTCACCCCATGGTGCAGCCACCGTGCCAGAGCGAGGGGGTGTCCCAAGGGTGCTGTACCCCCAAATCCCCCCCCCCAGTGCCCTGCTGCAGGGCCAGGGCCCACCCCGGACCCCCGTTCCCCAGCCCCCCCCCGGGGAGGGAAACGGCTCCTGGCCCGTGTGCCATCAGGGTGACACCGGCTCCGTGTCCCCAGGGCACCCCCAGTGCCATCCCCCCCCCAGCAATGACCGGGGGTCCCGGCTGTGCCGGGGAGTGGGGTGGCTTT
This sequence comes from Balearica regulorum gibbericeps, assembly GCF_011004875.1. Lineage (NCBI taxonomy): Eukaryota > Metazoa > Chordata > Aves > Gruiformes > Gruidae > Balearica > Balearica regulorum. The sequence goes on along the minus strand of NC_046184.1, from coordinate 1,132,521 downwards.
GTGCACCCCCCATTTCTGCGCCTGCCCCGTGCCCACTGTCCCCTCCGTCCCCAGGACCCCAGGGCTGGGAAGGGGGGTGTTGGGGTCCCCTCCTTCCGTGCCCCCCCTCCCAGCACCCCCCACCCCCCCAACTTACCTGGGCTGCGGCCCCCCCAGGTCTCCCCGCTGACTTGGTCCCTCGCAGATACTTTTTGGGGTAAGGGCTTCCTGACTGCTGGCGGGAGGAACAGCAAGCCCAGACCGCAAAAAGATCCGTGAGAGACAGGGACGGCCGCGGTGGCACCCGCGGCGGCGGGAGGCGACAAGGGGGGACGAGGGGGACGCGGGGTCCGGGATGCTGCGGGACATGGCCCCCCCCGTGTCCCGAAGTCCCCACCAGCCCCACGCTGTCCCCTGCGCTGGGGGTGACGGCGGCCGGTGTCACCCGTGTGCCACAGGGACGCGTGTGCCCGCACAGGCGTGAGCCCCACGTGTGCGACGCTGCGGCGTAGGCACCCATGGGAGATGGGGGGGGGCCCTGCAGCACCCCGGCCCCCAGCGCCCTGCCCAGGCTGGGGGTCCCGGTGCTCCCCGGTCCCTTGGGGGTCCCTTGTGGCGGGAGGCAGGACGCCTGGGGGCTGGGGTGACGTTGGGAGCCACGCAGAGCGAGGGGACACGGCCCTGACCGAGGGGGGACACGGCACAGAGGGAGGGGGACGTGGGACAGGTCAGCGGTGATGGGGACGTGGCACACGGTGATGGGGACGTGGCACAGAGAGAAGGGGACATGGCACACGGTGATGGGGACGTGGCACACGGTGATGGGGATACGGGACACGGGACAGATGTGACGGGGACATGGGACAGATGGGGAGTGATGGAGACGTGGCACAGAGCGATGGGGACACAGCAGGAGGGGGGGACGTGACACAGACTGATGGGGATGTGCCGCAGAGTGATGGGGACACACGTGACCCAGCCTGATGTGGGCAGGGAGGGCAGGATCCCACCGGCTGCAGGCAGGATCCCACCGGTCACAGGCAGGGAAGGCAGGATCCCATCGGTCGCAGGCAGGATCCCATCGGCTGCAGGCAGGGAGGGCAGGATCCCACCAGTCGCAGGCAGGATCCCATCGGTCGCAGGCAGGGAGGGCAGGATCCCATCGGTCACAGGCAGGATCCCATCGGCTGCAGGCAGGGAGGGCAGGATCCCACCAGTCGCAGGCAGGATCCCATCGGTCGCAGGCAGGGAGGGCAGGATCCCATCGGTCGCAGGCAGGATCCCATCGGCTGCAGGCAGGGAGGGCAGGATCCCACCAGCTGCAGGCAGGGAGGGCAGGATCCCATCGGTCACAGGCAGGGAGGGCAGGATCCCACTGGTCGCAGGCAGGGAGGGCAGGATCCCATCGGTCCCAGGCAGGATCCCACCGGCTGCAGGCAGGGAAGGCAGGATCCCATCGGTCCCAGGCAGGATCCCACCGGCTGCAGGCAGGGAGGGCAGGATCCCATCGGTCCCAGGCAGGATCCCACCGGCTGCAGGCAGGGAGGGCAGGATCCCACCGGCTGCAGGCAGGCAGGGCAGGATCCCATCGGCTGCAGGCAGGGAGGGCAGGATCCCATCGGCTGCAGGCAGGATCCCACTGGTCACAGGCAGGGAGGGCAGGATCCCATCGGTCGCAGGCAGGATCCCACCGGCTGCAGGCAGGGAGGGCAGGATCCCATCGGTCCCAGGCAGGATCCCATCGGTCGCAGGCAGGGAAGGCAGGATCCCACCGGCTGCAGGCAGGGAGGGCAGGATCCCATCGGCTGCAGGCAGGATCCCACTGGTCACAGGCAGGGAGGGCAGGATCCCATCGGCTGCAGGCAGGGAGGGCAGGATCCCATCGGTCGCAGGCAGGATCCCACCGGCTGCAGGCAGGGAGGGCAGGATCCCACCGGCTGCAGGCAGGGAGGGCAGGATCCCACCAGTCGCAGGCAGGATCCCATCGGTCGCAGGCAGGATCCCACCGGCTGCAGGCAGGGAGGGCAGGATCCCACCGGCTGCAGGCAGGCAGGGCAGGATCCCATCCTGGTGGTGGTTTTGCTGGTGGAAGACGCTCGCCGGGTGCTGCAAGCCCAGGACAAGCTGCGACCCGCGGCAACCCGCACCACCGCTTCCCATCGGCGGCGAGCAGGGTGCTCCCCAAATCCCTGCCGCCGCCCCGTCAGCCGCCCCGGGCACCACCGACGCCGCTGGCAAACCCCGGCTCCTTCTCCTCGGCTGCCGGAAAACCCCGCGGGGCCCGGGGCGGACGGCAGGAGCCAGCAGAAGCAGCCGGCACTCGGCATTACCGCAGGTTGCCGGCTTTAGCCGTCCTCCAGCTCCGTAAGGACGCTGCTGCGGAATGACCCCGTCCTCGGCGCTGGTTCCCCAAATTTCTGCGCCTCCGAGCCGTATCCCCAGCACCGGTGGCAGGATGAGGCCGTGGCTCTGTGGCCGGGCGGCGTCGGTCCCTCCAGGCGTGGCTCGGCTCTCGGCAGAGATGTCGGAGGATTTCGGGGTACCGGTGGCATGGGGACCACCCGACGGCGGCACGGCAGGGACCCCACCTGCCTGGGACACCCCATGGCAGCACCGCCGCTGCCACCCCGGGCACGGGGCAGCTCCGGAGGTGCAAACCCCGGGGACGGCCGGGGAAAGCGACTCCCGGAGCCGCGGCAAGGCAGCCAGGCTCCTCGCCGGGTGTCACGCCGAGCCCGAGCTAAGATGGCACCGTCCCCTGCCAGCAACACACGTGCCCCGTCTCCATCCCACCGCCGTCTCCATCCCACCGCCGTCTCCATCCCGTCGCCATCTCCATCCCACCGCCGTCTCCATCCCGCGGCCCCGGCAGGCAGGGTGACAGGGAAGGTGACGCTTTGCAGGGAAGGTGACGCTTTGCAGGCTGCAACGCCCCGTCGCTGCGTCCCCCCGTGCGGTGGGGCCGGGGCGGGCGATGCTCCGGCGTGCGGCTGAGCCGTGGCATCGCCCGATTCCTGATTTATTTGCCAGCCGCACGGTTCCAGCCCGGCGGAGGCTGGGGAGGGGGGGATGCTGCCAGGCTCTGCTGGCGCTGCCGGCGGTCCCCGTCACGCAGCCGGAGAAGCCACCGCGCCCCGGTCACCCCCCGCTCCTGGCTGTCCCTGGCCGCCGCCACCAGCGGCAGCCCCCGTGGGGGCAACGCTTCCCACCCGGGTTTGGGGGGACGCAGGGGACGTCACTCTCTGCAGCGGCGGCAAGCCGTGCCCGGCACCGTGCCTGCGCCAAGGCCGTGCCGAGCCGTGCCGGGAGGGCGAGGGGATGGCCCGTGCTCGCCTGCACCCACGGGCACCCTGCGGGCACCCCGGGGCTTGCGGGGGGACACACACCCAAGGGTGTCCTTGCTGGGTGCCGGCGGCCACGCGGGGATGCAGCCGCGGCACACCGAGCCCCGATCCTGCCCCGCTGCCCACCCGAGCCAAGCAGACCGCGGGGACGCCAGGCCCACCGGCACCCAGGGCCCCCCCCCACTCCCCGCCAGACCCCCAGAGCGGGGGACCCAGCCCCGAGGGGCCCGTGGGCACCCAGGGGTGGGGGTGGGTGCGCGAGGGCGCGTGCAAGCCGGCGTGCCGGTGCCCGCGCCCATGGCGTGCGCGGCACAGACCTTTCTAGATCACGGCGAGGCTCCGCGGCCGGTTTCGGGGCCCGCCGGCTCCTCCGGCACGTCACCGGTGCAGGGAGGGGGCCCCCACCCCACCGACCCCCCCCCCCCCCCGTGTCCCCACCGCGGCGCTGGACGGAGCCCGGCGTGGGGACCCCCGTGGCTCGGCCGGTCGGCGTGCCCCCCCAGAGGCTGCACGGAGCTGGGGGACCCCCACGCTCCCCGGGGTGGGGGGGGGGTGACGGGGGTGGGGGGCACCGCGTGCAGTGGGGTGCAGGGACACGGGGGACCGGGGTGCAGGCAAGTGGGGGGGCTGCGGGGCACGGAGGGGCACCCCGGGGGCATTGCGAGGGGGGGCCCCAGGCAGGGCAGAGGGGGGGCCCGGCTGTGGGGTGCGCGGGGGGGGGTGCACAGGATCTGGGGTGCTGCGGAGGGGGGTGCAGGGGTGGCCCTGGTGAGCAGCGCGTGGGGGGGCCATGGGGGCGACACTTGGGGGTCCCAGGGCACAGTGGGGAGGGGGGCACGGGGGGGGGGGGCAGTGTGGGGAGTCCCGGGGTGGGGTGGGGTGGGGTTCACAGGGTCCTGGGTGCTGCGGAGGAGGGGCCTGGGAGCACAGGGGTCTTGGGGTGCTGCAGAGGGGGGGGTCTGGGGGTACGGGGGTCCTGGGGTGCTGCAGAAGGGGGTGTCTGGGGGTACGGGGGGCACGGGGTGCTGCAGGGGGGGGGTGGGTCTGGGGGTACGGGGGTCCCGGGGTGCTGCGGGGGGGGTGTCTGGGGGTACGGGGGTCCCGGGGCGCTGCGGACGGGTGCCCGGGGATGCGGTGTGTGGGTGCGCGGGGTCCCGGGGCGCTGCTGGGGGGGGGGGGGGGGGGGGGTGTCCCCGGGAAGCGGGGTGCATGGGATCCCCGGGGTGCCGTGGCGGGGGTCCGTCCCCCCCCCGTGTGCGGTGCATGGGGCCCGCGGGGGCAGGGGGGGCTGGGGGGGGCTCCGGGCCGGGCGGGGTGCGATGGTACCGGGGGGGTTGGGGGGGCAGCGGGTATCCCCGGCCGCTGCGGGGGGGGGGGGGGGGGGGGGGGGGAGCCCTACGGGGCGGGGGGAGCCCCGGGGGCGGAGCGGGAGGGGGGGGACACCCAGGGGGATCCCGGAGCCCCCCGCCCCCCGCCCCGCCGTCCTACCTGCCGCTGCCCGCAGCGCTGCGCCGGGTGCGGGGGGGGCGGGGGGGGGGCGCAGGGTTTGGGGGGGGGGGGGGGCCCGGCGCGCGGCGGCGCGAGCCCTGGCGGCGGCGATTGACCCGCATTGACGTCACTGCGTCATCAGGGTTCCCCTGGAAACACGCGCGAGCTAAAAATAGCCGCGGCGGCGGGGGGGGGGGGGGGGGGGGGGCGGGACGGGGAGGGGGGACTGGAGCGGCCCCCCGCCCCCTGCCGCTGTTCTGGGGCCGGAGGGATAAATCCAGCCACGGGGACAGGGGGACATCGGGATGTCGGGACATGGGGATATCGGGACGTGGGGATATCGGGACATGGGGGCACCGGGACATGGGGATATCGGGACATGGGGATATCGGGACATGGGGACATGAGGATATCGGGACATGGGGATATCGGGACATGGGGACATGGGGACATGGGGATATCGGGATATCGGGACATGGGGGCATCGGGACATGGGGACATCGGGACATCGGGACATGGGGACATGGGGATATCGGGACATGGGGACATGGGGATATCGGGACATGGGGATATCGGGACATGGGGACATCGGGATATCGGGACATGGGGATATCGGGACATGGGGACATGGGGACATGGGGATATCGGGACAGTGGGACATGGGGATATCGGGACATGGGGACACCGGGATATCGGGACATGGGGATATCGGGACATGGGGACATGGGGACATGGGGATATCGGGATATGGGGGCACCGGGACATGGGGACACTGGGACATGGGGATATTGGGACAGTGGGACATGGGGATATCGGGACATGGGGGCACCGGGATATCGGGACATGGGGATATCAGGACGCAGGGACACGGGGATATCGGGGCACCGGGATATCGGGACGTGGGGACACCGGGGCATCAGGACACGGGGATCACCGGGATATCGGGACACCGGGGACCGGGGCTGGGCCCCCCCCCCCCCCGCGAACCGCCCTGCCCCACCCCTGGCCCCGCCCCCGCCCTGCCCATCCCCGCCCCCGCCCAGCACAGGCCCCGCCTCCATTCCCTGGCCCCGCCCCCTCCAGCACAGGCCCCGCCTCCATTCCCTGGCCCCGCCCCCTCCAGCACAGGCCCCGCCCCGCGCCGGCCCGGGGAGCTCGGGGGGGGGGGCGGGGATGGGGGGGGCACGGACACGGACACGGACACGGGGGGGCGGTCACACACGAGGGAGCACGGGGACACGCTCACGGCAGGACTGGGGCACTGCGCACACACACAGCACACACACAGTGCACACACACACAGCACACACACACAGCACACACACACTGTGCACACACAGTGCACACACACTACACACACACACTGTGCACAGTGCACACACTGTGCACACACACAGCACACGCACACACACACAGTGCACACACACAGCACACACACCCACTGTGCACACACACAGTGCGCACACACACACACTGTGCACACACACACAGTGCACACACACAGCACACACACAGCACACGCACACACACACAGTGCACACACACACAGCACACACACACAGCACACGCACACACACACAGTGCACACACACACACTATGCACGCGCACACACTGTGCACAGACACGGCGCACGTGCAGGCACACGCACTGTGCAGTCACACGCACTATGCACACACAAATTGTGCACACAGAGACACAGTGCACGCACAGACACACACAGTGCACGTGTACTCTGCTCACACACACACACATGCACATCGTGCACACACCCCCCCCCACACACCCATCACATACACACACACACACAGAGGACCTGGGCGTGTGCATGGGCACACCCACGCATGGGCTGTTGTGCACCCACACCCACACCCACACACACCCCCCGTGTCCACACACATCCCCCCACAGACACACTGCACGCACACGCACACTCTGCCCCATATGTGCGCGCACACCCCCCCCCCCCACCCCACAGCACGCTGTACACACCCACACATTGTGCACACACACACACACAGAGCACGCTGCACACCCCCACACATTGCGTGTGCGTGCACAGGCACACACACACACACACACACGTGTGCTGCATTGCACACCCACCCATCCCCTCCAGGCCCCGGGTGTGTGCATGGGCACACCCACCCACCCACGCCGTGCTTTGCACACCCCACCCCGCCCCCGGGCCAGCGCTGTCACACGCAGCCACCCTGGCCACAGCCCACGCGTGTAATTACGACACGCCTGTCACCGGTGCCAGCCGATTGCTGGGCTGGGGAGCGCTGGGACCCCCCAGCACCCCGGGGACACCCCCACCCCCCCCGTGTCCCCCTGCACCCCCACATCGAGTGACACCTGAGCGTGCGGGGACACGGGCTGGTGCGGCCGCACGCGCGGGCACTGACCGACCGCTCGCTAACGAGGCTGTAATTACCCCCCACGTCACGGGGGCGGCTGCCGGGGGGCGCAAGGTCAAGGTCATTTAGTTCCAAAGGTGTCCCAGTACAGCAACATCCCAGTACAGCAACATCCCAGTATAGCCCCAGCCCAGTACAGCAACATCCCAGTAGAGCCCCATCCCAGTACAGCAACATCCCAGTACAGCCCCATCCCAGTACAGCAACATCCCAGTATAGCAACATCCCAGTACAGCAACATCCCAGTACAGCAACATCCCAGTGCAGCCCCATCCCAGTACAGCAACATCCCAGTACAGCCCCAGCCCAGTACAGCAACATCCCAGTACAGCCCCATCCCAGTACAGCAACATCCCAGTACAGCCCCAGCCCAGTACAGCAACATCCCAGTACAGCAACATACCAGTAGAGCCCCATCCCAGTAGAGCCCCATCCCAGTACAGCAACATCCCAGTACAGCAACATCCCAGTACAACCCCATCCCAGTACAGCAACATCCCAGTACAGCCCCATCCCAGTACAGCCCCATCCCAGTACAGCAACATCCCAGTACAGCAACATCCCAGTACAACCCCATCCCAGTACAGCAACATCCCAGTACAGCAACATCCCAGTACAGCAACATCCTAGTACAGCAACATCCCAGTACAACCCCATCCCAGTACAGCCCCATCCCAGTACAGCAACATCCCAGTACAGCAACATCCCAGTACAACCCCAGCCCAGTACAGCAACATCCCAGTACAGCAACATCCCAGTACAGCAACATCCCAGTACAACCCCATCCCAGTACAGCAACATCCCAGTACAGCCCCATCCCAGTACAGCCCCATCCCAGTACAGCAACATCCCAGTACAGCAACATCCCAGTACAACCCCATCCCAGTACAGCAACATCCCAGTACAGCAAGACCCCAGTACAGCAACATCCCAGTACAGCAACATCCCAGTACAGCAACATCCCAGTACAGCAACATCCCAGTACAGCCCCATCCTAGTACAGCCCCATCCCAGTACAACCCCATCCCAGTACAGCAACATCCCAGTACAGCAACATCCCAGTAGAGCCCCATCCCAGTACAGCAACATCCCAGTACAGCAACATCCCAGTACAGCCCCATCCCAGTACAGCCCCATCCCAGTACAGCAACATCCCAGTACAACCCCATCCCAGTACAGCAACATCCCAGTACAACCCCATCCAAGTACAGCAACATCCCAGTACAGCCCCGTCCCAGTACAGCCCCATCCCACCCCGTCCCAGTACAGCCCCGTCCCAGTACAGCCGAGATAATTGGGAGTTAAATGTGCTCTGTCCTCCACTCGCTCGTTCAGCTCCAGTCTGGGCACAGGGATGGTGGCACTGGTGGTGACACTGGTGGCATCACTGGTGACACTGGTGACACTGGTGGCATCACTGGCATTGCAGGACAGGGACGTTCTGCAGGACACCATCCAGCTGTACTGGGATAGGGCTGTACTGGGACAGGGCTGTACTGGGACAGGGCTGTACTGGACTAGAGCTGTACTGGACTAGAGCTGTACTGGGATGCAGCTGTACTGGGACGGGGTTGTACTGGGATGGGGCTGTACTGGGATAGGGCTGTACTGGGATGGCTTGTACTGGTCAGGCTGTACCGGTCAGGCTGTACCGGGCTGGGTTGTACCGGGCTGGGTTGTACTGGGATGGGTTGTACTGGGCTGGGTTGTACTGGGATGGGTTGTACCGGGATGGGTTGTACTGGGATGGGTTGTACTGGGATGGGTTGTACTGGGCTGGGTTGTACCGGGCTGGGTTGTACTGGGCTGGGTTGTACCGGGCTGGGTTGTACTGGGCTGGGTTGTACTGGGATGTTGCTGTACCGGGCTGGGTTGTACTGGGATGGGTTGTACCGGGCTGGGTTGTACCGGGATGGGTTGTACTGGGATGGGTTGTGCTGGGATGGGTTGTACTGGGATGGGTTGTGCTGGGATGGGTTGTACTGGGATGGGTTGTACCGGGATGGGTTGTACTGGGATGGGTTGTACTGGGATGGGTTGTACCGGGCTGGGTTGTACTGGGATGGGTTGTACTGGGCTGGGTTGTACTGGGATGGGTTGTACTGGGATGGGTTGTACTGGGCTGGGTTGTACCGGGCTGGGTTGTACTGGGATGGGTTGTACCGGGCTGGGTTGTACTGGGCTGGGTTGTACCGGGCTGGGTTGTACTGGGATGGGTTGTACTGGGATGGGTTGTACTGGGCTGGGTTGTACCGGGATGGGTTGTACTGGGATGGGTTGTGCTGGGATGGGTTGTACTGGGATGGGTTGTGCTGGGATGGGTTGTACTGGGATGGGTTGTACCGGGCTGGGTTGTACTGGGATGGGTTGTACTGGGATGGGTTGTACTGGGCTGGGATGTACCGGGCTGGGTTGTACTGGGATGGGTTGTACCGGGCTGGGTTGTACTGGGATGGGTTGTACCGGGCTGGGTTGTACCGGGATGGGTTGTACCGGGCTGGGTTGTACCGGTCAGGCTGTACCGGTACCGGCAGGTGGTGCCGTTTCTCTCTCCCGTCCCGGCGCTCGGTCTGCCGGAGCCCAGCACCGCCCAGCACCGCCCAGTACCGCCCAGTACCGCCCAGCACCGCCCAGCACCGCCCAGTACCGCCCAGTACCGCCCAGTACCGCCCAGCACCGCCCAGCACCGCCCAGCACCGCCCAGTACCGCCCAGTACCGCCCAGCACCGCCCAGTACCGCCCAGTACCGCCCAGCACCGCCCAGCACCGCCCAGTACCGCCCAGCACCGCCCAGTACCGCCCAGTACCGCCCAGCACCGCCCCAGGCCCGCGCCCCGCTCCCCAGAGGCAGCCCCCCCCCCGCCCCCAGTTCCCTCCAGTGCCCACTGGGCGGTAACTGGGGGCTCCCCCCGCCCCCGGCCCGGGGTCCCTGCGGGGGACAGGACGGTGTCGGGCTGCGCCCCCCCAGCGCGGGGGGCCGGGGCCTTTGGGTGCCCCTGCCCCGGTGCCACCCAGGGGGCGGGGCTGGGGGGGGACAGGGGACACCCCACCCGGACCCGGGCAGGGATGGCGCAGGGACCGCTGGTGGGAAGGGCCGCTCTGCCGTGGGGGGACTGGTGTCCCCTGGCTGGGGACACTGGGGACACTGGGGACACTGGGGACATGCGGTCCCTCTGCCATGGGGGGCTCTGGTGTCCCCCAGCTGGTGACACTGGTGACACTGGTGACACTGGTGACACACGGTCCCCTGCCGTGGGGGGCTCTGGTGTCCCCTCACTGGTGACACTGGTGACACTGGTGACACACGGTCCCCTGCCATGGGGGGCTCTGGTGTCCCCCAGCTGGTGACACTGGTGACACTGGTGACACTGGTGACACACGGTCCCCTGCCGTGGGGGGCTCTGGTGTCCCCTCACTGGTGACACTGGTGACACTGGTGACACACGGTCCCCTGCCATGGGGGGCTCTGGTGTCCCCCAGCTGGTGACACTGGTGACACTGGTGACACTGGTGACACACGGTCCCCTGCCGTGGGGGGCTCTGGTGTCCCCTCACTGGTGACACTGGTGACACTGGTGACACACGGTCCCCTGCTGTCGGGGGCTCTGGTGTCCCCTCACTGGTGACACTGGTGACACTGGTGACACACGGTCCCCTGCCATGGGGGGCTCTGGTGTCCCCCAGCTGGTGACACTGGTGACACTGGTGACACTGGTGACACACGGTCCCCTGCCGTGGGGGGCTCTGGTGTCCCCTCACTGGTGACACTGGTGACACTGGTGACACACGGTCCCCTGCTGTCGGGGGCTCTGGTGTCCCCTCACTGGTGACACTGGTGACACTGGTGACACTGGTGACACACGGTCCCCTGCCGTGGGGGGCTCTGGTGTCCCCTCACTGGTGACACTGGTGACACTGGTGACACACGGTCCCCTGCCGTGGGGGGCTCTGGTGACACTGCACATTGTCACCAGCCAAGGGGTGCTCCCTCCTCTCCCTCCTCACCCGGGCGCTGGGGGACAGGGAGGACCCCAAGGGACAGGTCCTGCTCCTCTGGCCACGCCACGCTGGGGGTCCCAGCGCCTCCTCTTTGAGTGCCACCCCCCCGTGTGTGTGTGATGGGAACCAGGTCCCCGCCACCCCCCCCGTGACACCCACAGTGTCACCCGTGGCGGCCGCAGCCCCCGCTTGTGACCGGGGCATTAACGAGCAGCGGAGGTGACGAGCGCGGCTCCAGCGATGGTGTCAAGGTCAAGTGCCGGAGACAAAACGGGGCAGAGCGGCCGGGCCGGGCTCGGGGGGGTGGGGGGCTGCCTGCCTGCCTGCCTGGGCGCTGCCTGCACCCAACGGCCCCCCCCGAGCCCTGCCTGCACCCCCAGGACCAGGCAGGGACGTCCCCACGGGGACACAGACTCTGAGCCGGTCCCTTCGTGTTTCTGTGGCCACCCAGGCTGGGTGGGACCTGAGGGTACCCCCGGGGACCCCCCCGAACACCCGGGGTGGGGGGGGACACCCAGAGACCCCTTCCAGGGACATCCAAGTGCCCTCCAGAGACCCCCGGGGACACCAATGGGATGACCTCAGGGACCCTCAGGACCTCCAGTTACACTCCAGGGCCCTCAAAGACCCCCAGGCCCCCCCAGATCTCCAGGGCCCCTCAAGGACCCCCAGGACCCTCCCCCAGATCTCCAGGGCCCCTCAAAGACCCCCAGACCCCCCCCAGATCTCCAGGGCCCCTCAAAGACCCCCAGACCCCCCCCAGATCTCCAGGGCCCCTCAAGGACCCCCAGGACCCCCCCCCCCCCCAGATCTCCAAGGCCCCTTAAAGACCCCCAGGCCCCCCCAGATCTCCAAGGCCCCTCAAAGACCCCCAGGACCCCCCCCAGATCTCCAGGGCCCCTCAAGGACCCCCAGGCCCCCCCAGATCTCCAGGGCCCCTCAAAGCCCTTGCTGGGGCAGGTAAGGGTGGCCGGGCTGGGGACAGCGGGGGATGCTCCGTCCCTGCAGCCGCAGAGGGGACAGCTCGTGGGGACAGGGGGCATTTTGGGGGGTGGGGGGGGTGTCCTAGCCCAGGGTGGGCTGTGAGCAGGGGGGACAGGCAGGGCTGGGACAGGGCTGTCCCCAGGGACCCTCGGCCGGGGTGGGCTGCAAAGCGCCTCGATGCCACGGTGATGGACTCTAGAGGTGGGGGGGGGGCGGCCCAGAACCCCCTCCCCTCTCCACAGCCCTGTTGGCTGCACCCCCAGCAGCTCTTCCTTTAATGACGCTCGTTTGCCGGCGTTAATTATTGCAACTCACCACAGAGCGCACTCGCGCTGGAATTGTGTTCAGATTCAATTAGCGCAGCCCAATAATTAGCTCCCCAGGAGCAGGGTGGCCCTCGGGGACAGGGTCCCTGCCAGCGGGCCTCGCCGGCACCCGACCCCCCCACCACGGGCATCGATCGCCGGGGACGGCGGCCGCGCAGATGCCCGTGGGTGGCACCCACTGGTGTCCCCACGGCGGCGAGGGGACCGGGGATCAAGCTCAGCGTCGCCGAGGGCGCAGGATGCCCGTGGGGAGGGCACGGGCGCAGCCCCCGCCGTGGGACCGGCACCCCACCACGCACCGGGGTGCAGGCAGCGGTGGGAAGGAAGCCCATGGGGCGTTTCTGGGGGTGCTGCCACCCCCCCCCCCCTTCCTCACCCAGCTCAGGTTTGGGGGGGGGCTGGGGGGCAGGGTTGGGTTGGGACCCAGGGTCGAGGTTCAGGGTTGGGACTCGGGGTTCAGGGTCCAGGGCCAGGTTTGGGACCCAGGGTCGAGGTTCAAGGTCAGGGGCCACAGTTGGGACCCAGGGGGGAGGGTCAGGTTTGGGACCTGGGCTTGGGGGTCCACGGTTGGGACCTGAGGTTGGGACCCGGGGCGGGGGGTGGGTGTCCAGGACCGGGGGTGCAGGAGGGGCTTGGCCCACTCCACACCACTGTCTCGGGGGCAGCCCCCCATCTCCCCCCCATCCAGGCACCTCATCCACCCCCCGGCCAGCACCCAGAGCCCAACAGGGCAGGATGAGCCCTCCCCACTCCCGGGGACGCGGCCCAGGGGTTCAGCCCCCCCCACCTCCCCGAGGCCCCCCGTGGTGGGGTGGGGGTGCCCACGCCTGGAGCATCCCCCCCTTCCCAGGACAGTCCCCACCTTGGGGCACCTTTTTGGTCCCTGGGGAGGAGACGAACCGGGGGTGCAGGGGTGACACCGGCACGGAGGAACCCCCCCCCCCCGGCAGGGAGAGGCCACGGCCCGACGCTTGAACTACTTTTATTGGGCCTCCGAAGCTTTAAATACAGGCCGGGGGGGCGGCGCTGGCTGCGGGCAGGACACGGGGGGGCAAATTCAGCTGTCAGTCGGACCAAGGCGGGGGACCAGGGGGCCGCGGCCGCCCCCCACCCCGGCATCCCCAGGGCACGGAGCCCCGCGGCCCCCCTCGGCCACCCCGGCCCCCGGGGGACGGGACGGGATGGGACGGGACGGGGGGAGGACGTTAGTGTGGTGGCGGCGGGGGGGGGACACGGGCCCCGAAGCATCCCTTAGCGGCTGTAACCGAACTCGTCTGCGTCGTCCGCGCGGAAATCCCCGTAGCGCCAGAGGTTCAGCTGCAAGAGAGGGAACGGGATGGGGCCGCATCCAGCATCAGCCCGGACACGGGGGGGGCTGCATCCAGGATCTCTCCTGGAGATGGGGGTACTGAGGGTACCACGTCCAGCACCACCCCGGAAATGGGGAGGGGGGGCTGCATCCAGACGGGGGTACCACATCTAGCATTACCCCAAAGATGGGGGGGGGCTACATCCAGCATCTTCCCCAGAGACTGGGGGGGGGGCTGTATCCGGCATCACCCCAGAGATGGGGGGCACCACATCTAGCATTACCCAAAGATGGGGGGGCTGTACCCAGCGTCACCCCAGAGATGGGGGGGGCTGCATCCAGCATTAACCCCGGGGGGGGGGTACCACATCCAGCATCACCCCAGAGATAAGGGGCTGCACCCAGCATCTCCCTCAGACGTGGGGGGGCTGCATCCAGCATGCCCCCCCCAGAACGAGGGGGCGGCATCGGGCACCCCGGCAGACGGAGGGGCCGCGCTCCCACCCGCCCCCCCGCGCTCACCCGGGCGCTCTTGGCCGTCTCCTGGGCATTCAGGTACTCGGTGATCTGCGGGGACAGAGGCCTGGGGTGAACCTCCCGGGGGTCTGGGGGGGCGTTGGGGCTGTGCACCCCCAGAGACCCCCAGCAAGGTCTGCTCGGCCAGAATGTGGGGGGAGAACCCCGTCCCGTCCCTCCGTGGCACCCCAACCTGCACCTTAGGGTGGCGGGGAGGGGGGGGGGTCCGGATGGAGGGCGGGGAGGTGGGACCCCCCACCCAGCACAGCCCCAGCAGGGAACCCAGGCGTCTGGGTGGGGGTGACCAGCGCTTGGGGTCACCCCCCCCCCCTCCCCGAGCCCCCGGGCAGTCACCACTGCCACCGAGCTGGGATCGATACGGCGTCAGCCGAGCCAGGGATCGATCACCGCTCGGGCGCCCGCGGGGCAGAGCCCACCCCGCTGCGAGCGGCGCAGGGACCCCCCCCCACCCCCCCAGCACCTACCACTTTCTGGAACTGCTTCTCCTTGCGCACCTCCACCATGACCAGCCCCTCCTTGACCAGCCCCAGCCCCACGTCGCTCTTGGAGTCGGCGAACTGGAGGGTGACGTGGGGACAGCCGGGCCCCAGGTGCTCCACGTTCAGCAGGCACTGCGTGTTCTGGATGTCCCGCACCACGCTGTCCACCGCGTCCGCCCGCGCGTCGTCCTGCGGCAACGTACGGCGTCGCACCCCGCGGTCCCATCGGGAACCGGGAGCCCCCCCCCCCCGGCTCCTCGTTTCCCCGGACACCCCCGTACTTACGTCCTGGGGCACCTGGATGAAGGCGAACTTGTACTCGGTGGCTTGCGCCGGCAGGACGCGGGTGCTGAAGGCGGGGGGCAGAGCGGCCAGGCGCGTGGCGGGCAGCGTCTCCTTCTGCGGGGGCAGAGAGGGTGCTGGGGTGGGGAGGGCACCCAAGGGTGCTGGGCACCCTGTGATGGACTCCCGGGCACTGGGGTGAGAAGGGCACCCAAGGGTGCTGGGCACCCTGTGATGGGCTCCTGGGCACTAGGGTGAGAAGGGCACCCAAGGGTGCTGGGCACCCTGTGATGGGCTCCTGGGCACTAGGGTGGGGAGGGCACCCAAGGGTGCTGGGCACCCTGTGATGGGCTCCCTGGTGCTGGCTGGAGGGAGGAAAACGCCAGCACCCAGCTGCAGGGACGGATGGATGGATGGATGGACGGATGGATGGACAGACGGACAGATGGATGGATGGACAGATGGACGGATGGATGGATGGACGGATGGATGGACAGACGGACAGATGGATGGATGGACGGACGGATGGACGGACGGATGGATGGACGGATGGCTCTGCACCCTGAGAGCCCTGGGTCCCAGGGGCATGATCCTGCCCCTGCCTGCTGTACGGCAGCTGGGGGACGCAGCCAGCACCCCTGCACAGCACGGCTGGAGCTGGGGGGCTCCAGAGGGCCCCCCAGGGTGCCCCCCCATTCCCCCCCCATGGTGAGCACTCACGTTGCCGTAGTCAATGTAGAAGATGTGGACTTTGGCGGCCGACTCCACCTTCTCCACCCGGGCCCGGTACCTGGAGGGCAGGATGGGGGGGGTGGTGTCACCCCAAAACCACGTCTCACCGTGGGGCAACGTCACCCCACGCCGGGGTGGGGGGGGGGGAGCAGGACCCCCGGCTCACCATTCTCCGTCGACGAACTTGGCGATGCAGAAGTCTCCGCGGCGCGGGGTGTAGGAGCCCTCCACGGGCGGGTGGCTGCCCACCTCGGCGCGCATGTTCTCCATCAGCTTCTCCAGCTGGGCGCCTGCGGAGGGGCCCGATCCAGCACCCGCCTCCGGCCACCCCCACCGCACACCCCGCGGCTGCGGAAGGGGGCTGCTCTCGTTTAACCCGGGACACGCAGATTTTGGGGGCTGCCCACCAAAACCGAGCACCCTCGTCCCACTGAAGTAAAGCCACCCGCCGTTTCTGGGTGGCAAAGCACCCATGGGTGCTGTGGGTGCTGGAGCTGCGGCACCATCACTATTGCAGAGGGGCGTTAGGAATTCAAGGGGTGCTGCTGCGTTACGGCTTCGCTGGGCACCCACTGCCGCAGCCCCGGGGTGCTCGGGGACGACGGGGGGTCCCTGGGGAGCTGCACACCCTCCGGGTGGGGACCCACACAGGGACCCCCACGGCACGGCCGGGGTGGGGGGGGGTTGGAACCAGCGCCATGCCAGGCTGGGGGTGCAGGGATGAGCCCCCCATCCCCACCTGAGCTCCTTACAGCAGCCGAATGACACCGCGGGGGGGGGGGGGGCAGAGAAAAGAGCGGGGGGCCCCAGCCCCGTCCCCTTACCCGTCTCCACGTCCTGCACGTAGAAGTGGAGATCGTCCGTGATCTCCGTCACGAAGACGGGCTTGTAGTTGGCCGTGCGCTCCTTCTCCTCCAGCACCGGCACCACCTCCTCCACCGGGGTCTCCTCGTAGTGGGACCACACCTGGGGGTGAGGGGGGGACACATTGGCCGGGGGATCCCCACGGCCACGCTTGATGTCACCGGCGAGCGGCCAGGACCGGGACGGGGGTGCTGGCTGTGCCGGCACCCAGCAGTTGGAGCATCCCTGGTCCCCAGCACCCTGGATCCCATGTGCCTTGGGGTGGGGACATCCTTTGGGGTGGGAACATCCTTTGGAGTGGGGACATCCTTTGGGGTAGGGACATCTCTTGGTGTGGGGACATCCTTTGGGGTAGGGACATCTCTTGGTGTGGGGACATCCCTTGGTGTGGGGACATCCCTCGGGGTGAGAACATCCCTTGGGGTGGGGACATCCTTCAGCGTGGGGACATCCCTCAGGGTGAGGACGTCCCTCGGGGTGGGAATGTCCCTCGGGGTGGGGACGTCCCTCGGGGCCAGTCCTGCCCCGTGCTCACCTTCTCCTTCTTCTGCTTGGCGGCCTCCTCGGCGGCCAGCAGCGCCTTGTAGTAGGGGCTGCGCTCGGCGGTGAAGTGGACCTTGGAGAGGGCGTGCTCCACCAGGGCCACCGACAGGTTGAGGCCCTCGATGTGCAGCCAGCCGATGAAGTTCCCCGCCTTGTCCATGCTCTCCACCTCCACCTCCACCTGCGGGCACCCGGGGGAGGGATGTCGGCCCTCCGCACCCTCAGCGGCGGGCAGGATGCGGCCACGCGCCTGTCCCCGCCCCACGCCTGCCCGCCCAGCCACCGCCCTCGCCCCCAACTACTCGTCTTCCTCTCGGCGGCCCCAACCTTCACCAGGCAGCACCACCAGCGCCCGGACACGGCGCAGCCTCACCGGCTGGGCGGACGCGTGCCAGGCACGTCCCGGGGAAAAGCCACCCCAGCGCCGGGTCTGGCAGGCAGGGTGCCCCCGGCTGGCACCCAGCTCTGCCCCACGGCACCCAGTTCTGCCCCACAGCACCCAGTTCTGCCCCACAGCACCCAGTTCTGCCCCACAGCACCCAGCTCTGATCTATGAGCACCCAGCTCTGCCCCATGGCACCCAGCTCTGACCCACGGCACCCAGCTCTGCCCCACAGCACCCAGCTCTGCCCCACGGCACCCAGCTCTGCCCCACGGCACCCAGGTCTGACCCACGGCACCCAGCTCTGCCCCACGGCACCCAGGTCTGACCCACGGCACCCAGTTCTGCCCCACAGCACCCAGCTCTGATCTATGAGCACCCAGCTCTGCCCCATGCCACCCAGCTCTGATCTATGAGCACCCAGCTCTGCCCCATGGCACCCAGCTCTGCCCCACGGCACCCAGCTCTGACCCACGGCACCCAGCTCTGCCCCACAGCACCCAGCTCTGCCCCATGGCACCCAGCTCTGCCCCACGGCACCCAGCTCTGACCCACGGCACCCAGCTCTGCCCCACAGCACCCAGCTCTGCCCCATGGCACCCAGCTCAGCTCCCAGCAGTGCCCGGGGAAGGGAACCAGCGAGGGACGAGGGCAGGATGGTGCAAGGGATGAGGGCAGGAGCACGGCATCCTCTGCGTCTCAAGCTCCCTGCCTGCTCCCTGCCTGCACCCGGGGGCAGCTGGGGAGCACAGGCAGAGCCCGGCGCCGTGCGGGGCCAGACGAGGGACCGAAATGGGGCTGCCGGGGCGGGAGGCGGCGAGCCCAGCTCCGAGGGACGCCGTGGGGCTGCACCTCCTGCCCCCACGCCGCTTCTGCAGGCAGCTCCTGCCTGCTGCGTCCATGGCTGGCGAACGCGGCCGGTCTTGTCGCTCCCTGCATGGGAGCAGCACCCGGCTGGGGGGCAGGATCGTCCCCGGGCGGGTGCCAGGAGCCCCGCACCCCCAGCCCGGCACTGCCGGAGAGCCCACCAGCACGGCGGGGAGGCAGCTCTGCCTGCGCGGTGGCTCTGCCCATGCCCTGTCCTGCCTGCACGCCTGCCTGCCAAGGGAAGGGCTCGGCGCTCAGACGGCACCCAGAGCAAACCGGAGAGCAAATCGGGGTGTGCAAACCAGGGTGTGCAAACCAGAGTGTGCAAACCAGAGTGTGCAAACCAGCAAGAGCAAACTGGAGTGTGCAAACCTTCAAGAGCAACTGGGAGTGTGCAAACCAGCCACCGCTGGCAGCCTGCAGCCTGCCCCGGCACAGAGCTGCCTGCCTGGCAGTGCAGGCAGGGCTGCGGGCAGCGTTGCAGCCTTGCACGCTTGCAGCCACGCCGCCCTGCCAAGCCCTTCGCAGCCCGGGGGTGACGCACGCCCAGGACACGTTTCACACCCCCCCCCCGAGGGGGATTATTCCCACTGCCTGAACCTCGGCACGGAAACCCCGTCAGCAACTGGGGGTGCCGCCGGCCGCGCGCTGCACCCCCCCGCTGGGGTGCCAGGCGGGAGCAGGGGAAGAGCATCTCTGCTCCATCCCGGCCCCACGGAGACTGGGGCAGGGAGCATCCCCTGGGCACCCCCACGCACCTTGCACCCCCCATGTTCCCCTTGCACACTGGGAACCCCACACACCCTGCGCACCCCGTGCACCCTACACCCCCGTGTACACCCTGCGCACCCCGTGCACCCTGCACACCTCTATGTTCGCTTTGCACCCGGGGCACCCCATGCAACCTGCGCACCCTAGAGCACCCTGCACACCCCGTGTACACCCTGCGCACCCTGTGTACACCCTGCACACCTTGCACCCCCCCATGTTCCCCTTACACACTGGGAACCCCAGGCACCCTGCACACTCCATGCACCCTGCACACTCCGTGCACCTTGCACACCCCATGCACCCTGCACCCCCGTGCACCCTGCGCACCCCGAGCACGCTGCACGCCCCCGTGCACCCCATCTGTCCTGTGCACCCCGCACACCCGAGTGTGCATCACCCCGCAGCACGCTGCCGCAGCCCCCACAACCTCCGGGGTCCCTCCTCACCGCCCCGAAGAGCGCCTGTCCCCGAACGCAGTGACGCTGCCCAGGACTGCTCTGAGCTGGGGACGGGTGAGGACCCCCAGAGACCCCCCCGCCTCCAGAGCACCGCGGCAGCCCGGCGGGTGTCCCCACCACCCCGTGACAAACCCACCGGCTCCCCTTTCCCCGTGGCACCCGCTACCCCCTCGGCAGCTCTGCCGGGGCCGGTGATGTCCCTTCACCCCGTAACGGGAGTGAAAGCCCCCCCAAACGAGGGGATTTGCAAACTGACGCTCCCTGCACAGCGGGTGGCACCCAGCTGGCGTCTGACACGGCGCGGGGGGCGCGGGTAACGGGGGGCTGCAGGGGGAGCGGGGGGGCACGGCCACTGCCAAGAGCCGAGTCCTCCGTCACGGACCCCGGGCGGCGATCCCACTCGTCACCAAACCCAGCAGCTGGCACGGCTGGGGACTGCTGGGGACGTACGTGTCACCCTGCTGGGGACGAGCCTGGCGTTCCTGGAGCCCCCCTCCGGTCCCCGACCCGGGGGTCTCGCAGCCCCACGGCGCTTTGGGGGTGGGCGGGCAGGAGACGCGGTGCAGGTAGGAGACACGGTGCAGGCAGGAGACGCGGTGCAGGCAGGAGACGCTGCAGATGAAGCGCACAGGACCAGCCGTGCTCAGCATCCCGGGCAGCATCCGAACCCTGCCCAGGGTGGGGGTCCGCCCGCCTCCCACCCCAGGCCGGCCCCGCTGCAAAGAGCTGAGCCCCGGCCGGAGGAGCACCCCCCGAAAGGGTCACCCCCGGGGGGTACCAGCCACGGGGCGGGGGACCGGCAAAGCCCCGGCGTTTCTGCGCACATAAAGCCCCTTTGAGAGCATCCGTGGGGCGGCAGCGAGCCAAGGCTCCCGGCACGCGCCCGGCATGCTGATCGCCTCCGCTGCCCACCTGCCTGCCGCCGAGGAAGAGGAGGGAGCCCAGAGCCCCCGGAGCATCCTCCCTCTGGAGGGACCGCACCGCTCCAGGTGTGCCACGCCGTGCCCGAGGGGCTCTGCCCGACCCCGGCGAGTCCCGCCTGGGCTCCCGGGGCTGGTTCCAGCTGCCAGAGATGTGTTTGGTAACGCGGGCGGGTGCCGGGTGCCGCCCCGGGCAGGGCTGTGCCGGACCCCCAGGCTGCGCTGTGCCCGGGGCCGTAGTGCCCGGTCCGTAACGCCCGGAGCAAGGCCTCTGGCACGAAGCTGCATTTCCATCTAGCGGCAACCGGACCAAACGGCAGCGGGACGCGGTGCAGCCACGGCACCGCACGCCTCGGTCCTGGCTACACTCGACCCCCCCCCGGCAGCCCCTTCCCAAACCTCCCTGGGCCAGGCCAGTGCGGCCGTAACGCAGCCGCCCGCGGTGCACCGGCTGCCGGCAGAGCCAGGGCACCCAGCGCACGCCCCGGCTCCGGCGCACAGGTGGAACACGCGCGCACGAGTGCGCACGCTCGAGCAAAGCACAAGCGACCGCGTGCCCCGCACACGGAGCATCGCCTGCCAGGATGCTGGGGAGCTGCACCCCGCTGCCTGCGCCCGTCGGCGTGGCGGGGGAGCGGTGGGTGCGAGCGCTGACCCCTGGTACCGCGGTGCCACGAGGCTTCCCGGCACTGCGCCCACCTCCGCGCCATCACCCGGAGCGCCGGCATTTCACCAGCCGCATCCCTCTGCCATCAACCCCTCGTCAGGGGCCGGTTGCTAATCGCATCCACCCGGCTGGCGGCCGCACGCCCGGCGCTGCAGCGGTGAGCGGTGGTGGGTGCACAGCTCGGCACCACGGCGCTGCCGGGGACGGGCGGAGGGTCGTCGTCTTCCCGCAGCCCCTTCCAGTTGCCGGAGCTGCGGCCCAGGACGGGGTTTGGCTCGCGGCCGGTGCGGCCACCGGGACGGCACGTGCCGATGCCAGGGGTGTGGCAGAGGCTCCCCGCCGCGGACGGAGGGGGGACAGGCGAGGTCTGGGCCGAGCGGGAGAGGGATGGGCCCTTGCGCTGCTTTACAGGTGCCACGTTGCGATAATTTAATTACCCCGCCGTAGCCTTCGTCCAGTTAATTGTGTTCGGCTCCGCCGGCGCTGCCGGCCACGCAGCCGTTTTGCCATCCCGAAGCCCATCAATCCTGTTGTAACCTTTCCCCGTTGCTTAAAAAAGCCTCGCGGCATCCTTCTTCCCTTCCACCGCGCGGGCTGCCGGGACGGCGCCTGCCACGGCACGTGTGCAGCCGGGCCCGGGGCTGCTGGCACGCCGCGGGGCAGGATGAGGCCCCGGGTCACCCGGTGTCCCCAGGGATGCTCGTGCCGCCTCCGGTCCGGCTGGTTCCCAGGGAGCAGCACCCCATGCACGCGTGGTGGGACCCCCGCAATGCCACTCCGGCGGGGTCCCCGTCCCCCGTGCCACCCCCCTGCAGTGGGGTCACCAGCGAGGGGACGAGCGGGACGTTGATGGACTCGCGGCAAGATCTTTGGCAGGGACGGGATGCTGAGCAGCGGCTGCTCTCTGCCGTGGGGGGCAGGGGACATGGGGGACCCACCCGTGGGGTACACGAGGCCGTCGGGTCCTGCGGCGCCCAGGGGACATTGCCGTCCCCCCGGGAACGTGCCACCAAGATGGGGACAGTGACCCCAGCCGGGGCCTGGCACCCTGCAGGGAGGAGGACAGGAGGGCGTCCCGGGGTGCCGCGGGGTGCTGTCACCCCCCGAGGGGCCACCCCTGAGCACCCGCCGGCCCCACAGAGGTGCCCAGCCGGCTGCGGGCACCCACGGGCCCTTGGGTGACGGCTTCAGGTGCCACCGGGGGGGGGGGAGCAGGGGGGCTGCAGGGGGGGGGATGGCCCCGTCGGGGGGCTGTGCGGGGACCCAAGTCCCTGCGCCTCATCCCAAAGCCGAACTTCCCACCCGAGCTGCTTCCCCGACTCCTCGCCCCCGGGGGGTGCCGGGGCAGGATGAGGTCCCTGCCAGGCCGTGCCAGCCCCGCTGCCCGTCCCCTCCCCACGCAGCCCCCGGTTTGGGCACAGGGCCCCGCTCCCGGGGGGTCCCCGCTCCCTTGCACGGAGGGTGCTGTTGGCAGGTCCCCGTCCCATGACCCCCCCCGTCCCACCCCACTCCGTCCCAGCGTGGGGCTGGGGCCCCACAGACACCGAAATCCTGCGCGGGGTCCCAGGGACACCCACCCCGCAGGGACAGGGGGGCGCAGGCGTGGCTTCGATCAGACACCAGAGAACCCACGTACCATCGGGGTGGGCTTTAACCCCCCCCCCAAGGAAAGACGCTCCCAGGTTTCCCCCCATCGCCTCACCCTGCACCCCCCCCCGCAGGATGCCCACCCCCCCCAGCACCTCCTCGCTGCCGGCCTGGGGGGCCGGGGCACCCCCCAGCCAGGACCCCAGGGACCCCCCATCTCAGGAAGCACGTGAGCCCCCCCAGCGCTGCTGGCGGTCCCCGCATCCCGCAGGGACGCATCCTGCCCGGTGCAGCGGCCCGTGCGGGAGAGCCGAGCTGGGCGCAGCGCCGGGGGGGCCCCCGGCCCCCCACCCGTGTCCTCATTCTCTTGCATTAATTAAAACCCGGCCGAGGCTCCTCTGGAGCTGCCCCCCGGGGACCCACCGCAGCTCCGGGACACTTCGGCGCTGCCGGCGAAACCCTCGGCCACCAGCAGCTCAAGAGGGGCGTAAAACAGCGCGGGGGGTGGGGGTGGGGGGTGTCAGGCTCCACGGTGGGGGGCACAGCCCACCCCCCCCACCCCCGGCAGCTCCCCCTGATCCCACTCCGTACCCCCCCACCCGCATCCCAGCAGCGATGCGCACCGGGTCGTCACCCACCCTGCAGCAAGGGCCACCCCAGTGCTGGCACCCACGGGACCCTGGGGGTGCTGGCATTTGCCCCCCACAACCCCTGGGGTTCATTACCTGGCCGGCACTAATTATCCACCCGCCTGGGCCACCCCGCAGCTGCCGGGGAGGGGGGGGGCAAGGTGGCGGTGGAGGCAGGACACCTCCCAGCCTGTACCCCAAAAAGCAGGTGGCACCCATCACCCCGACACCGCACCCACTCCCCAGCCCGCGGCGGAGCCTGACCCGCGCCCCCCCGCCCCGGCTCGTCCTCCATCGGTGTCCCAGCTTGTGTCGGGTCTCAGCCCTGAGCCCGGGACTGGGGTGGGGGGGTGGGGGGGCTGCACCCGGGGGTCCCCGGCCCCCTGCTCGGCTGGGGGCACCCGATCCTGCGCCGCAGGGGGGCTGGGGGGGCACCAGGCAGGGATGGAGCCGCGTCCCCCCCCCCCATCACCTTAAAGCTGCCGAGCTGCTCCGTCAGCACCGCGCCGCCTCCGTCCCTCCGGCCGGCCTCACCCCGCGGTGCCCCCCTCCTCCGGGGCCGGGGGGGGGGTCCGGGCTGCCCGGCCTCGCCGAGGGAGGGTGGGGGGGTGGGTGCTGCGCTGAGACCCCCCCCCCCCAATATCCCCAGCGCGGCCCCCCGGAGCGGGGCTGCGGGCAGGGAGGAGGAGGAGGAGGAGGAGGAGGAGGAGGGAAGAGGAAGAGGAGGAGGAAGCCCATCCCGCATCTTCCTCCCGGAGCAGCCAGACCTAAAATAGCTCCTGCCCGCCTCACCGGAGCCAAGCGGGGCCGGTCGGGCCCCTCCGGAGCGCAGCGGGCAGCGGGCAGCGGGCAGCGGGCAGCGGCGGCAGCGGGGCGGGTGGGTGCGGGGGTGGGGGTGGGGTGGGGGGGGGTCGGGGTGGGGGGGGGGGCCGGAGCGTTTTGGCGAGGCCGGCGGTGCTGAGCATCCCCCGCCGCTGCTGCCGCTGCTGCTGCCGCTGCTGCTACTGCTGCTACTGCTGCTACTGCTGCTACTGCTACTGCTGCTACTGCTGCTGCTGCTGCCGGGCTCCCAACACGATGCGTCAGCAATCCATCCGCGCTCCCACTGAAGGACAAAAGGATGAGAGAGCCGCCTGCGCGGCTGCCGCCCGCACCGCCCGCACCGCCCGCACCGCCCGCACCGCCCGCACCGCCGCCTCCCGCCGCCGCGCCGGGGTTCCGCGGGGCCCGGCAGCCCGTTGAGAACCGAGAATGCCCGTCGGCCCCCGGACCGTCACCGTTACACCAACCGGCACCGGCACCGGCACCGGCACCGCACTGCGCGGGGGGGAAACGAGAGGCTGAAAAACAGACCCGGCCCACGCGGGAAACGGGGACGGACACGCGGGAGGGGGGACGGGACCCCCGAAAGGAATCGCTGACCCACGACCGACGCCGCGCCGGGACTCTCCCCCCGCCGACAGCCCCCCCCGCCTTGGCCCTTCCCCTCCTCTAATTGCTTTTCGGGTTGGGGTTTTGGGGGTTTTTCCCCCCCCCCTCCTTTTGGGGGCTTTTATCTATTTATTTATTGATTTTCATACATTCTTATTTCTCATTTTTCTTTCTCATTT
Source organism: Balearica regulorum gibbericeps (assembly GCF_011004875.1). Classification (NCBI taxonomy): domain Eukaryota; kingdom Metazoa; phylum Chordata; class Aves; order Gruiformes; family Gruidae; genus Balearica; species Balearica regulorum. Next base: position 1,107,346 of record NC_046184.1, on the reverse strand, counting down.
TTAAATTTCTTTTTTTAATTTTTTTAATTTTTTTTTTTTAACCCCCCCCCCCCCCGCCGGCTTTTCCCCGCGGGCGGGGGCCGCCATGCCGGGGCGGCCGGGGGGACCGGGGCGGCCCCAGGGGCGGAGGTGCGGGGCGCGGGCAGCGAGGCTCGCCGCGGCGGGGGGCTGCCGGGCCCCCGCTTAGCCGGGCCGCCCCCCCCCCCCAACACCCCCCCCCCCCCCTGCACCGCAGCCTCCAGGAGCCATTTTGTCTTTTTTTTTTTTTTGGGTTTTTTTTTGTTTTTCCCCTCCCGGAGCCGGCCCCCCCCCCCCCCTCCCCGGCCCCGCTCCCCCCTTTGCTCGGCGCCGGGCCCCCCCCGGAGCGGCCCCCCCCGCCCCTTCCCCAGGTAGGTACGGCTGGAGAGCGGGGCTCGGCCGGGAGGGAGGGCTCCTCTTCCCACCCCCCCACCCCCCCCGGCACCTACTGTCGGCTTTTTTTGGGCTAAATTTTCATTTTTCCTTCATCCCCCCCCTCCTCGCCTTTCCCGCGGCCACCCCCGGCACCGCGACCCCCCCCCCCCGGCCAGCCGGGCCCAGCTTGTCGGAGCCGGGAGAGGGGGGGGGGCCCTGAGCCGGTTCTCCTTTTCACGCCGACATCCCCAGACGATGGTGAATGATGAACGTGCCACATCATGAAGCTCTTGTGGCAGGTAACTGTGCACCACCACCGCCGCCGCCGCGCCTGGAGAGCTGCCCTGGTCTCCTACCTGACGGTACACGCGTGGATTCTATACGTCGCCGCCGCCTCCCCCGGACCCCAGAGCTGCCCCTCCGTTTGCTCCTGCAGTAACCAGTTCAGCAAGGTGGTCTGCACCCGTCGCGGCCTCGCCGAGGTCCCCCCCGGGATCCCCTCCAACACCCGGTATCTCAACCTCATGGAGAACAACATCCAGATGATCCAGGCGGACACTTTCCGTCACCTGCACCACCTGGAGGTCCTGCAGTTGGGCAGGAACGCCATCCGGCAGATCGAGGTGGGGGCTTTCAACGGGCTGGCCAGCCTCAACACCCTGGAGCTCTTCGACAACTGGCTGACCGTCATCCCCAGCGGGGCCTTCGAGTACCTCTCCAAGCTGCGGGAGCTGTGGCTGAGGAACAACCCCATCGAGAGCATCCCCTCGTACGCCTTCAACCGGGTGCCCTCCCTCATGCGCCTGGACCTGGGCGAGCTGAAGAAGCTGGAGTACATCTCCGAGGGGGCTTTCGAGGGGTTGTACAACCTCAAGTACCTGAACCTGGGGATGTGCAACATTAAGGACATGCCCAACCTGACGCCCTTGGTGGGGCTGGAGGAGCTGGAGATGTCGGGCAATAACTTCCCCGAGATCAAACCGGGCTCCTTCCACGGGCTCAAGTCCCTCAAAAAACTCTGGATTATGAACTCGCAGATCAACCTGATCGAGCGGAACGCCTTCGACGACCTGACTGCGCTGGTGGAGCTCAACCTGGCCCACAACAACCTCTCCTCCCTGCCCCACGACCTCTTCGCCCCGCTGCGGTACCTGGTGGAGCTCCACCTGCACCACAACCCTTGGGACTGCGACTGCGACATCCTCTGGCTGTCGTGGTGGCTGCGGGAGTACATCCCCACCAACTCCACCTGCTGCGGGCGCTGCCATGCCCCCCTGCACATGCGGGGCAGGTTCCTGGTGGAGGTGGACCAGACCTCCTTCCAGTGCTCGGCGCCCTTCATCATGGACGCCCCCATGGACCTCAACATCTCCGAGGGGCGGGTGGCCGAGCTCAAGTGTCGAACTCCTTCCATGTCCTCCGTTAGGTGGTTGCTGCCTAACGGGACGGTCCTGAGCCACGCGTCCAGCCACCCGCGCATCTCCGTCCTCAACGACGGCACCTTGAACTTCTCCCACGTCTTGTTGACGGACACCGGGGTTTACACCTGCATGGTGACCAACGTGGCGGGGAACTCCAACGCCTCGGCCTACCTCAACGTGAGCACGGCTGAGCTCAACACCTCCAACTACAGCTTCTTCACCACCGTCACGGTGGAGACCACCGAGATCTCCCCGGAGGACATCTCCCCCAAGTTCACCAAGCCCGTGCCCACCACGTCGACGGGCTACCAGCCGGCGTACACCACCACCACCACCGTCCTGGTCCAGACCACGCGGACGCCCAAGCAGGTGGCGGTACCCACCGCCGACTCCGGCGACAAGATGCAGACCAGCTTGGACGAGGTGATGAAGACCACCAAGATCATCATCGGTTGCTTCGTGGCGGTGACGCTCCTGGCCGCGGCCATGCTCATCGTCTTCTACAAACTCCGCAAGCGACACCAGCAACGCAGCACCGTGACGGCCGCCCGGACGGTCGAGATCATCCAGGTGGACGAGGACATCGCGCCGGCGGCGACGACCACGGCGGCGGCTCCCGCCGGCGTCTCAGGTGAGGGGGCAGTGGTGCTGCCCGCCATTCATGACCACATTAACTACAACACCTACAAACCGGCCCACGGGGCGCACTGGACAGAGAACAGCTTGGGGAACTCTCTGCACCCCCCCGGGACCACCCTCGCTGAACCCTATATAATTCAGACCCACACCAAGGAGAAAGTACAGGAAACCCAGATATGACTTTTTTTTTTTTTTGGGGGGGGGGGCTTTTTTCTTTTTTTTTTTGTTTCCTTCCTTCCCCCCCCCCAGCCCCCCGGCCCCCGAAATTACAAATGCAATAGAATGCACAAAAACAGAACAAAAAAACAAAAAAAACAAACAAAAACAAACAAAAAAAGGAAAAAATATAGACGGTTACTTTTGTACAGAGCGGGGGAGAGACTTTTTTTTCTTGTACATGCTTATATATTAAATCTATGGGCTGATAAGAGAAGCAGATTATATTAAAATTTAAACAAAACAAAACAAAACAAACAACAACCAGAAAGAAACTATTTTCTAACTCGCAAGTTCTATTTAAAAAGAGGGAGAGGAAAAAAAAAAAACAAAAATAAAATTCAAACGTGCAGAAACCGGAGCAGCGGCGGCGGCGACGGCAGGGCCCCGTGCGCGGTGCAGCGCGGTGCAGCGCGGTGCAGCGCGGCGCGGGGGAGACGCCGTAGCGGGGTGCGCAGAGAGGAGCCCGGCGGGGTGGGATGGGGTGGGATGCGGGGAGAGCCGGGGGGGGGGGGAGCAGGATGCGGCCGGACCCCCGTCCCACAGGCGCTGCCCTGGCCGTGTGCTGCTTTCACCGGCCGCGTCGGCTTCAAACCGGAGCAGGGAGCGGGACGGCGGTCCGAGCCGCCGCGCTGTGCCAAAATCTTCCAAATGCAATAAAGAAATTAATTTTTTGGGGATTTTTTTTGGGGGGGGTGGTGGGGGTGGGGGTGCAGCCTGTGGGCCCGGGATGGACGTCTGCAATGTATTAAAGCAAAAAATTAACAAAAAAACCCAAGAAATGGGGGAAATTGTAAAAAATAAAAAAACCCAACCCCCAGGCGGGTGGGTGCTGGGCGTGCGTGGGGGGGCCGGCGGTGGAGGGGGGGGCGTGGAGCGGGTGCCCCCCGCTCTGCTCCGCGCCCCCTTTCCCACTGCACCACATCCTGCAGGCCCCGGCGTGCGCCGCCGCACCGGCACCGGGCACCGGGCACCGGCACCGGCACTGGCAGCAGCCGCCGGCACAGGGCTACGGCTCCTGGGGGGGCTGGGGGGGCCCCCGCCGGAGCCCTGACGTATGATTGTAGACCACCTTCAGCAACACGCTGCGATTTTTAGTCCTTTTTTTTTTTGGGGGGGTAGGGGTATTTTCCCCCCCACCCCCCCTTCCCTTCCCTTCCCCAAGTGGGGGTGAGGATGGGGGGACCCCCCCCCCCAAGCCCACCCCGAGGGCTGCTCGTGGAATGCGGGGTGTGGGGGGGGGTGTTGTGGGAGAAATTAAGGGCTCGGGGGGCTCAGCCCAGCGATGGGAGGGGGCCGGGGGGGCCCCCAAGATCCGAAGGGGCTGCAGGGGGGGGGTCGGGGTCCCGGCGGGGACAGCAAGTGCCTCGTGGGGGTCCCGAGGGGCTTGGGGGGGTCGGGGGGGGCACGGGCAGGGTCGGGCAGCGGGGGGGGGGGTGTCCTCCCCGGCCGCTCGGGCACTGGAACTACTTTAATTTCTTATTTTAGCTTTAAAAAAAACCATTACCGGAGGGTGTCAAATCTGAATTCAAGCGGAGGGAGGGGGGTGCGGGGGGGGCATCACGGCGGGAAGGAGACGCAGAAGTTCTGTCTCTATATCTCCATATAACAACGCCAGAACGGTCTGACTGTACTCTGAGAACCAACCAACAACAACAACAACAAAAAAAAAACAAAAACAAGTGTATTTTTGTATTTTAATAAATATTGTTCAAAATTTGTAATGCTGTGTCCCTGAGGGGTTAAGCCAGCGGGTTGCGGAGGGCGGGGGGGGGCTGCTGCCGTGTCCCCCCCACGCCCGCGGCCTGAAAGGGTTTCTGTTGCTGCTTTTCTGTCTTCCCAGCAGTAAAAAGCTTCCAAAAAATCGCGGAGCGGGGGGAGGCGGGGAGGAAAATGCAGGGAACCGGCGCAGGAGGGGGAGCGAAGCGCGGGGGGCTACCCCGAATCGGGGGGCAAAACGTGCTGGGGGGTATCTGTGCCCCCCCCCCCCCTTGGCTTGAGCACCCGGCCAAGCGTGCGCGTGGCAGGACCCCCCCCCCCCGGCATCGCCCGCTTTGGGGCGCCGCTGCGGTGGGCACCCGGTTAGAGATGTCACTGCGGGACCCCCACTGCGGGACCCCCCCAGCCGGGGCGCACAGGACGGCCCCCCCGCCGTGCTCCCCAGGGGCTGCTGGTGGGGGGCCAGGGCCGTTCCCCCCCCCCCCCGATTTATGGGTTCCCCGGCTGGCAAATCTTAATTCGCCACGAAAGGCGGGAGCGGGCGCCGAGGCGAGGGAGGATGGAATGAATCACCCGGCGGCGGGTCCCGGCTGCCTGCGCTCCAAGATGGTCGGGCAGGCGGAGGGGGATGGAGGCCGATGCCGGCACCGCGGTGGGGACACCGGGACCCCCGGCTCTGCGGGGACACGGGGAGCCCTGGGTGTGTGGGGACACCGGGACCCCCGGCTCTGCGGGGACACCAGGACCCCCTGGGGGGGCTCTGCGGGGACGTGGGGACCCCCAGGTGCCAGCGGCGGGGACGCAGGGTGCCCCGGGTGCTGGGGACGTGGGGACCCCCGGGGACAGCGGGGTCCCCCAGGTGCTGCCCCTGTCCCAGCCCTTGCGGCAGCGCCGGGGTGATGGCGCCTGCGGAGAACCCCGGGGCCACCCCGGTGCCATCCCCACGTCCCCGCGGGCTGCCTCCGGCATCAGGGATGGAATAGGGGCCCCCCCAGGGACCCCCAGCACCCAGCCCGGCGATGCCCAGGGGAGGAGACCCCCCGGCACCCGGTTTCACTGGCTCCCGTGCTGGGACCGAGCCCTCACGCGGTGCCTGGCCACCGCGCGGCACCCAGTTATCGCGTCGGGAGTTTAACGTTGGGATTTTGGGTGGGGGGGTTTTTTTTGGGCTTTTTTTTTTTTTTTTGCTTTTTTTGGTGAAATCAGGAAGGTTTCTATCAAAACACACGTCTGGTTTTCTCTTTATTACCGGCTTTTATCACTCCGGCTGATCTGCTAACGCAAACACCGCTCCCCGTCTTCCTCACGGCTGGCTGAGCTCCCCCCCCCCAGCCCCGGCTTTGCTGGGGGGCCTTCCTCCCCGCCGGCACCCCCGCACTCCTCCTCCCCGTGCCATGCTCCGCCGGGGCCCGCCCGGGCACAATTCCCATTCCAACCTTTAATTCGGCGGCGAGGCAGGAGGGGATGGGGTTGAAGTGACA